>NW_010250862.1:0-282 GCF_000690775.1 Eurypyga helias
TGGCATCCCTTCCCTCCAGCGTTATCATTATCAGACCTTTCCCCTAAAGTATACTGTAACTGAAAGTAGAAAGAGTTAAGGAACAGGTAATTAGTGTGCTTACTGTGGGAGGGAACAAACAAGAAAAACAAAAGGAGCTATAGATTTCTGTGTAACCTTCAAGGGGAAAAGAAACAAAGCCCTTTTTACTGTACCTTAGGGAAGTTCGTCACATTGTGTTTCAATAACAAGAGTGTTCTCAAGAAAAAAAGAGACAGGAGTGTACAAGGTCCTGCCTTCAGA
>NW_010250862.1:313-12060 GCF_000690775.1 Eurypyga helias
GATCAAGGGCCCATTGAAGCCAAGTGAAAGCCTCCCACTGATTTCAATGGGCCTTGGATCAGCTCTAAGCGCGTGGAGTGTAAATATGACTGCATTAAAAACATGATGAGCCAATGTCTGCTTTCAATCAGAGCTGGATGCATTATGCTGTTCCACATCCAGAACTGGCACAAAGCTTCTCAGGAGCATCACACGGTCAAAGGTTTCTACTCCAAAATGTAGAGCTTGAGCAAAGCTACTCTTTCTGAGAAGAGTATATATATGGATAAAGCTGGTAGAAAAAGGCACTGGGGAAAGCTGTCTTGAGCTACACCTGCTGCTGCTCCTGACACTGATTGGATGGAAGAGAGGAAATTAGTACCTCTACAAGAATTTCCCTCTATGCAGCAGTGTTGACACCACACCTGGAGTGCAGTGTCCAGTTCTAGGCTCCTCAGTACAAGAGAGACATCAACATATTACTGAGAGTCCAATTAAGGGCCACGAAGATGATTAAGGCAGTGGAGCATCTCTTCTGTGCAGCAAAGCTGGGAGAGCTGTGTCTGTTTAGCCTAGAGAAGACTCGGGGCAGGGATTTTATCTATATAGAAATAGGGTGAAAAGATGATGGAGCTCGGCTCTTTTCAGTGGTGTCCAGTGACAGGGCACAACCTGAAGCATAGGATGCTTTGTCTGAATATCAGGAAACACTTTTTTACTCTGAGGGTGACTGAGAACCAGCACAGGTTGCACTTGGAGTCTTCCATCCTTGAGATATTCAAAAGCCATCTGGATATGGTCCTGAGCAACCAGCTCTACGTGGCTCTGCTTGAGCAGAAGTTTGGATCAGGTGACTTCCAGAGATGCCCTCCAGCCTTAACTATTCTGTGATTCTGATTTTGTCCCCATCTTCTTAGACATACCCACCCAGCAGCCTGAATTTCCAGAGCTCTGGCTAGACCAAGCTGCAAGAAAGATTCTTTGGCCATTTATAGTACCTTAGCTTAGTTCTTAGCAAACAAATATTCTCCCATTTCCTAGTATGGGCTTACCTATAGTACAGTCTTCATATGCATGTTTCTGAGGACACTCTCTAAATGTTGACTACGAAAGGTGGCACATAAATATCATAAAAAGAAAAAAGAAAAACCAACCAACCAAGCAAAAATGTAGTTTGACAGGCTATTTGCAGTCCACTTAGGAGCATGGAGGACCAAACCTTTGATATTCAGTGCTCTGTGGTGTGTCATTCCTCTTTTTCATATCTTGTTAAAAGTGTATCTTAAACTGTCTGGGGGCCTTCCTGCACGCACTGCTTCAGAGCAGCCACACCTTTTCCCTACCCCAAAACATAAATAAATAAAAGCCTACGCCTGAAACATCTGTTTACTCCCTTGTATTCAGAGTCAGTAGATTAGACTTAGAGAAGAAATGTAATGTGATATGTTAACACCCAGGAAAAAATAAAAAACCTCCCTCATCTATAAGCAAAAACTGCAGAACACAGTTCATTCTGGTTTTAATTCTGTAATCAGCAAGAAAACTGCCACATGAGAAACTATCCAGGCTGAAAAAATATATCTTCTTTCCATTACTATAGTAATTCTAAGATGCAAAATGCACGTTCTTTTCCCACAAAAAAGGGGATTAGTAGGCAGAGAACCAAAATTTGTCAAAATAATTTACCAAGTCAAGCCTGTTATCACACACGTTAGTTTAAAGTAATGGACAGTGCCAACTTTTAACACCACCTTCAGCCTACTAGAAGAAGGAAGTTAAATTAATAGACTCTTATGCAATACTAAATATTTTAAACATTTGAACTACTGGAACTCCACATGCCAGGCAAGTCAGATGTAATCCTCTGTTCTCTAGTTCTAATAAAAATAAAAGCATATCATCAGTTCCAGTCAGAAAACAAAAACATAGGCAAACACACAAGAGCACGCATTATGCAAATTGAGGGGAAAAAAAAGCCTTCCCAATGGCGAACAAAAAAACCCCAAAAAACAGAACGAGGAGTCAATCTGTATCCTTATTTTTCTATTCTTTAATCTATCAATTGTTTAATTAATGGTATGGCTGAATCCAAAACCTGCCTTACAAACATAGAGTATGCGCAGAACACTAAACTGATGCCAACAGGAAAACAGATACGACCAATAATAGCTCATCATTACAACATGGTTTCTAGGTAGAGGAAATAACTGATTTGAGATTGTAATTGATTTTTTGGGTGTCTCAATCAGATTAACTCATAACATTGCCTTAAATTTATTCAGATTCACTCCTTAGATACTATTCTACATACATTTTATTTTCAATCAATGATGTATTGATAACTAAACTTGATAATCCTTTTTTCTTGAAAAAATAAAGAAGTAAACATGGGAAAAGAAATGCAAAATCTAGAAAGTCAGAAATAGTAAAAAATCCTTAAAAAAAAAAAACCAGCAAAACTCTAGAACAAAAATTAAGAGAATTTCCCCTTTGAAGACAAGAAGCAATTTGTGCTCTGACATGATGCATCATGAAGTTGACCAAATAAAAATATGTATCTCCCTTGGCAAAGTGATTTAATTTCATAGACTTAAAAAGTCTGCACATAAAGCCCTCTGAAACATGGTGTCACCATTACCTTGCTACCTCCAACAGAAAACAAACCTTACCTAGTAATGAATTAATTAATCATAACATTGCTCTGCACCAAGTGACAATGCAGTTTAGGTCTTGGTATTATTAAGTAGGCATTCATATCACACAAATATAGGTAGATAGATAGGGAGAGAGAGAGATTGACTGATTGACTGACCGACCGACCAATAGACACACCCATATATATACACATATATATGTGTATATTTATCTCAGTGTAAAGAAACATCTGACAAGAATTCTTAAGTTAAACCTGTGCTGCAGATGGTGGTTTTAGATACCACAAGTAGCCCCCTGCTCTGTGTTTGGGCAGATCCATTCAAGTTCAACATGGCCAGTGCAAACCTCTCTCCTGAGCTCAACTTCTATGGGAAAAAAAAAGAGAACGATAGCAACAAAGGAAGAGAGATGCTAGCAAGAAAAGATTCAGAGAGCTGCATTTTTGAAGTGTTGGTTCCACAGAAAAACACAAAGCAATTCTTCACAGTGACATGAAAACTCCTCCCTTCAAAGACATGAGAACTTTCCTAAAAATATTCCTAAAGCACCAAGAATTCTTAAAACCAGGTTCATTTACAAAAGAGGTCTCCCCAAATCAAAGACAGGAAAGCTACCAATAGGTAATTTCTCAGACTCTTTTCAGATTCTTGTGCAATCTATTTGTTTAAAACAAAATCAAACAAACTTCTCTAGATTAATTTTAGCACTATGCTTCTGACTGAATCCAGAACGATAATAGTATATTTCATACCGTTGTTTTCCTTATAGAAGTTTTTTGGGCTAGAAGACAGGTTTCAGTGTTATTGTCTTTGGACTAGGGTTCATAAAACCCCCAAAACTTCATAAAAGGGAAGGTTTTTATTTTATCCAAATTGAATGATTTGTCCATAATCCAAATTAATCCTTTTTTTTTTTTTTCAAACATAATTGAACACCTTAGGGCACTCAGGAAATAACTGTATAGATTGGTTTTTATTCTAGCCAGTTCAGCTATCTGGCCCAGAATTTAAAGAGATTACTTCTGGACAAAAATAAAATGGATGTTTCAAAGGTCCATTTTACTTCTGAAATCTTTGCTTTGTAGGAAGTATTGCTGACATTTGCTACTATTAAATTTTAATTTGCTCAACTTGAAAAAATCAATGTTTTAACCTAATGATTTTTCAACAAGCAAGAAAAACACAGAACACACTGTTAGGCAATTGATAAGGAATTATAAACAGAGAAATTCAGGATACAATTTTACTAATACATACCAAAGAACAACAGCAAACAACATATTTTGAGGCTATATCATCATTTGTATTATCTATTTTTACACTGGCTAGGGAAGTGACAATCTGTTGACATAGCTGTCCTGACAGGATATCCTGGGACAGACACATCTGCTCTAGCAAGAACATAGTTCTATAATATCATACCTCATTTCACCTGGGACACATGAAGTTGTGACTGAGAAGATACCTCTTACTACAACTCCAGAAGCTATTTGCCTCTAAAATGTGAAAGTATTCTCATATGAGTAAAAAGATCCTCATGTAAATAATACAGAGTAAAATATGTAACATTTACAGTGCAACTATATCCTAAGATCCTCTCAAAATATATTCAAAACTACCTTTCAACACTACCAGTACACATTTGGTGTTACTTGCGGCATATTTACAGCTCCCTTTTGAATAATCGGTATTTCTAGCAGTAACAAGTATCAGTGCAATCCTTGCATGTTACTTATACATTATCATTTGGAGTAGTTTAATCTATATGTCTTAACTATTTTCCAGAAAAAAAAAAAAAAAAAGAGGACCATTTTTTTAAGGTGTATAGGTGCCAAAATAAGTAGCTGTGTCCCAAAAAGCACTTTCAGAACTGGACATCTACTCCCACCATTTCTCAGTGGAAGCACCTGCCTAAATACTTCTGAAATTTCCACCAGTCTCCAGATGTGCTCTGGACAGATCAATGTCCTTTATAATTTGACACAGTGCTTCCCAGTCTGGAAGGGTGTGAAAGAACAGTGAGAAGAGACCACAAATAGAAGGTAATAGGAGGTGCCTTTTCTGATCTGTGCAGCCTGGAAGGTTAAACCAAAGTAATATCCTTCTAAGCAACCCTGAAGGAGTTAAATAATTCACAAGAACTTACAGACAGATGAATGAATTCCCTGTGGGGAGCTCAGCAGTTCAGTCTGGGATACTCCTAAGAGGAAATCAGGTATCTTCATGGGTCACACTCCATTTGAAGAAAGTGATAAATGGCAATAGAGGCCACAAAATCTCCCCTGTCTCACCTTTCAATTTCACTCCTGATAGACTGTACATATATTAACAGCTTTCTGTGTCTTTCAAGGGTATGTATTTCTGGCAAGGACATACACTTTTCTGGCAAGGTTTACAGAACATTTTGTTCTGCACCATGTATACACATGCTGCTGGATCATATTCCTATTATATATTCAAACACCACACATAAGATTGCCATCACACAATCTGTCTTGAGCTGTCCCAATGAGCAGAAAAAATCTGAACTGTGAGGTAAAAAAAATAATCACCCTTTACTTAATTCTTAATTTGCAATCAGCTGGCCTGGTCTTTCTGCACTGATAGGCACACAGTGGGAGAAAAACACTAAGGTATATGCTCCCCACCACTCATCCATTCTTTCATCCATCTGCACATGCTTTCCAGAGCTTCATGAAGGCTTGTCATTTCAGGAACACCTATCCATAATGAAACTATTCTATCAGTACAAGTCCTCATCTCCCTCTCCATTGTGCCACCACAAAACAATTTCAGTAGCATTTAACCATCTGCTTAAACAGGTGTGCAATTGCTTTCCTGACTAGGGAGGTTTTGCAGTATTACTACCTTAAACCATGATGAAGGCTGGCAAACAGAAGAATAGATTTTGTCAGGGATTATAGACCACCAATAATTTTCAGCTTAGCCAAAAATACTGCACCTCTAAGTGTACTCTGTACAGTCAGCAGTAGGTCGTCTCAGGAAGTACTGGAACAAAGGAACTTACACTATTGCAGAAGAAGGGAGAACACAGTGCTAGATTAATTTCTAAAAGAGATTAATTAATGCATGTTTTATGTGAAACTGGTGCTCTTTTTCAGCTACTGAACAATTTTACTTGGGTATGGATAAAATGAAAAAATAAAATTTTTTCATGAGTGATGTAAGATCTAAAAGACATCCATTAAAAAAAAAATAAAACAACAATTTGTTCTAGTCAGGAGAGTTACACAGTGAGCTATTCTCCAAGTCCTATCACATCCAGAGTAAGAAGAACACAACTTTATACTCTTCTCAGAAGACAGAGGGCTGTAGCAAAATGAGAAGTACAAAGAGCTGTCGAGCAATGGAAGTTCGCGCAAGCAAGGCTCTGTGCAATACATTTGAAAATAAATTTTTCCCTGATTAAATCTTTATCTCACACCTAGAAACTTGTAGTTAACCAAATACACCAAAGACAACTATTACTCTAGAGCTGAAATTCTGCCCCAGGGGTAAACATATTGACTGCTGTGTCTTACCAAGGCCGCTAGGGAAGCTTCTTAAGTTTAATGAATCACAGAACTGACACCATTTGAGTCCCTGAAGGTGTGTATTCTGCACCATCTGTGGATAATTCTTTGAGTGGCAGAAGGCACAAATTCCTGTGGAACTGTCCCCTAGGAATTTTCCACTGCCTAGCAGTAAGGTCAGTCCAAGCAACGGCTTCTTCTCAGGTGCCAATTTTCAAAGAATTTCTAATAAATTAATGTGGCTGAAACCTCTAACCCCTCTGATAAAAAATATGGTTGAAATTGATCTCAAAACTGTTGAAATGTTGTTAGAAGAGAACAAAATAAGACACTGTAGTTACAACAAACTTATTTCTGTAGGAAATTAGGATAAAAAGGAATGATAGCCCTAGAGTCATCTATAAATATATTGTATTTTAAAATGGCTGAATTTAAAAAAAAACAACAACAACAACAAAAAAACCCCACCACCAACAACAACACAGAACTTGGCTTAGAAAAATATATTAACATCAGTGTCTCCAAACAGAAGAAATGAGGCATTTCTTTCAGTCACATCAAATACCAATCTTCTCTGTAACATTTCCATTAGTGCAAAGATGACGTCACCAGTTTGAACTGTCCTTCAGCACTGCCAAAAAAGACCAGTGATTCATCCATCTAACTGCCATTGTTTTGGCTGGGAAAAAAAGAGAAAAACAGAAAAAGAATGACTTGGATGCACATGTCCACATAATCTATTTGAAATTGAACATTGTCTTATTTCTGGAGTGATTTTATTTCGTTCTCCTTCCTATTAAGCCATTTTCATACTCTTGCATCAAACAAGTGGAAGCATCTTGTACTGTCAAGGTCTAAAGCTAAATTCCAAAAGCTCAGTTCCTTCACCTTTTCCCTAAACATCATGCACTAACCCATCAAACAGTGTCCAGCCTTCTGTGATAGATCTGAATGGGCTGGTACCCATCACATGATGCTTCTTACACAAACAGTAGATCAAGACCTGAACACAGTACAGCCACGTTAGCACAGCACCATGGCCAAGCTCATAAACTTTGCCTCTCAGCAGGCTAACCTGCTCTCTAGGAGATTCTGCCATGCTGACACAGGATTCTGCCTCCAATCTCCAAACCGGAGCTGTGCTTGACTGTGCAACCCTTCCTTCTTTGCATAACTCACATGGTTTTATCCTGCTTTTCCATGGTTTTGAGCTCCCTCAAACTTTTCTACCCCTACATATTTCTTCTCCCCTGTCTGGCATTATCCTCTGTTTTTCTTCTCTCCCCTACTCATGCAGCATGATATGTCTCTGCTGAAGGCAGATGATTTCCTTAGGAATAAATACAGAAAGCCAACTGCTGATGTTTCTTCCCACAGAAAGCAGCCTTGCTAATCTCTTGAGGGGTAAAGTACAACCCAGTGCAGCTATGACTGGTAGAGCAGGCCCTGAAGAAGGAGTTCAAGATTTTAGCTCACTAAAATCATCATCAGCAACAACAAGATGGAAAAGGGTAGCAAGGGAAGAGCTGTATATTTCAAATGAAACACATTCTGTAGATCAGAGACCTTCAAATTCAGAGAACACCAAGGAAATCAGGTTTACATCATGCTGCATTTCAGCAAAATATACAACCAAAACATGGGGAGTGCCATATTTGGCTGTGCATCTACCACAAAAGAGGCCAGAGAGGGAGACAAGGTGGGGAGTGGGTGGACAGTTTGTGACTCTTTTCTATTTCTCTGATCTAGCTCAGATTGCTATCTTGACTTTCACTAATGGAGATACTGCATATAACTTCTGTAACAGATAATGTACCGTGTTGTGCTAGACAGAATGAAGAAAGGATTTTAAATCATCATAATAAAAGTTGTTTTGAAGAATACAGCCCAGGGGTCTCAAAGTAGTAAGACAGATTTTGTTCACTGAAGAGTTGCAGTGGGGTGGTTTTTTTCAAATAAGTATAAGATAATTATAAATTGCCTGGTTTACATATTCTGTACACATTTTCGGGAAGTGGAGTAGAATGTTATAAATCCAGTAGTTCTTGACTACTGTTAATTACGTGTTTAGGTATGCCAAAGTAATTCTCTGGACCAGTTTAGTAATATGATAATAATTTCTTTCTCCTTGATTCAAAACTTCCCCTAAAATCACAAAATAAGTGATTTTGGAAATGATGTGACCTTGTGGATAAAGTCAAATAGAGCCCATAAACAATCAAACAACAACAACAAACAAACAAAAAAAAAAGGACCCCCTCCTCAGCAGAAAATTAAAAATTATCCAAAGGTGTTAGAGGTCTCATGCCTGTCTGACAATGTGAGAAAAACTTCTCCTTTGGAGACCTGAGTAGCAGAAAACAAAAGGTAATTACCATCTGACAGCTTTCTCTATATACAAAGAATTGGTAGCTCCTAATGGACAGGTGTCCACATTAGAAAAAACATTAATTAGTACCCTTGTTGGCAGGCTAAGCTGAGAAAAACAAGCCTAAATGAGCATGGAAACTGAAGTGCCTTCTGTGATGATAATTGCACGTACTCATATTTATTGTAAATTGGGATGTGATTTTCCATTTGGATTTGAATCACTGAAAGGGTTTAGTTGTTGTGACAACATACAGGGATAACGACTCTATTAAAACACTCGAGGCCTAATTTCCAAAGGTATTCATCACCCACACCTTTAATTGGATCAGAAAACTTTTGGTAGCTTTGAAAATTTGGACACTTACCATTATTTAGTGCAGAAAGTGACAAGTAAGAATTATGAGAAAGCCACAAAATAGCAGTGACGGGTAACACAATGAAAAGCAACAACAAACTTTGAGAGAAGAGATTTCAGAAAGATGTGAAGACAGAGAAGTGTGAGAGGGAAAATGTTTTCTTTTCTTTCATTTTATATTAAAAAAAAATAGTCATAGAATGGTTTGGGTTGGAAGGGACCTTAAAGACCACCTAGTTCCAACCCCCTGCCATGGGCAGGGACACCTTCCACTAGACCAGGTTGCTCGAAGCCTCATCCAGCCTGGCCTTGAACACTTCCAGGGATGGGGAATCCACAGCTTCTCTGGGCAACCTGTTCCAGTACCTCACCACCCTCTCTGGGAAGAACGTCTTCCTGATATACAATCTAAACCTCCCCACTTTCAGTTTAAACCCATTCCCCCTTGTCCTGTCACTACAGGCCCTTGTAAAAAGTCCCCCCCAGCTTCCTTGTAGCCCCTTCAGGTACTGGAAGGTGCTATAAGGTCTCCCCGGAGCCTTCTCTTCTCCAGGCTGAACAAGCCCAACTCCCTCAGCCTGTCCCCATAGCAGAGGTGCTCCAGCCCTCCGATCATCTTTGTTGCCTCCTCTGGGCTCGCTCCAACCGGTCAATATCTTTCTTATGTTGGATGCCCCAGAGCTGGATGCAGTATTCAAGATGGGGGTCTCATGAGAGCTAATAAGCATTGATCTTGGGAATTACATCAGCAACTTCCTTCAGTAGCAGAAATACAAATTCAAATAGTATATTAAAACAATTCTATAGAAAATTTGAAGATAAACTGTATTTTTCACAAAAATACATTGTAAGCATGTGCAGAACAATATGGAAAAAGCAGGTGTGGTTTATCCAGATCCTCAGAAATATTGGATGAAGCCTTTCACAAAGAAGTTGATCTCCAAACACCAAAATGCTGTTCTGGGCTCTAATATATTGTGGGGCAGTCTGCAAAAAATACCGACAGCTGAAACCTGGGAAGATCTTGGTCCTTCTGGTGATGTTCCATAAACTTAATATATCTTACCAATTGCAGAAACAGTTTCCCACCTCCTCATAAAGCCCAAGCAAATAATTTTCCCCTCATGTAAGTATTTGTAGTGCCTGCTTTAAATTTTTCAACCCTTATTACAATCACTATGGTAAACATCATGTTCTTTTAACTTGCTTGGTATGAAACCTTTTGTAGCCATGATTCATACCAGCTTGCATCAAATTAGTAACTGCATAGCAATCAATTTAGCAAAGTGAAAATCATTTTGATCTGAGGAATTGCATCATCAGGGTTGATTTCAGAGGGTGGAAGAAAAATGAAGATATCTTGTTACTACTGTGTACTCAGAAAAAGGAAAGGAGAATTGATTTCTCCCCGATGGAATGCAAAACAAGGTAGTCACTTTAATTCTGAGCTTTTCAAATACCACAGAAGAGGCTGGAATGAAGTTAGATCCTAAAGTCCTGACTATGCATTGAGACATTTCTCTCTAGACTGAGCCTACCTGTGGTCTGACCACATCCAGCAGAGCTTCACTGAGATGTGCAACAGGTCTGCCTGCACTTAATTTCATAATCAGGGCATATAAGCTTATGTTGGATAGCCTTCTCCAGGCTTCTACAGCTGAAATTCCTCTGGAAAGAAGCAGAAAATCAGAAAGTGATGAAAAATAGTCCATAATGTTGCAGATCAAGGCTTTGTAAAGCAGAATGAGCTGTTCCATGGAATGGTTAGGAAAGACTGGAACTGATCTGTTGTAGTATGTATGAATGACTAGAAGTTTATTTTTATTTTCTTTTTTTTTTAATTTTAACTAAAAGATATAAAGAAGTAACAAAACATGTAAATTTTGTTCCCATCTTCCGTGAGTAAAGATTAATTTAGCATTAAATTACCTAGAGTTTTCTGAAGTTTTAATAAATTAAGAATTATACAACAGAGATATGTCAAGTCAAACTGCAAAACTCAGAGGGTTTTTATGTATCTCACCTAAGCTGCACAGTAGTGAAACGCTTATATTAATAGGATAGCACAGGAACTGCCATGTGCTTATCTTCTTATTAAACAGTTTTGCACATAACTCAGTGAACGTTGGGCATAATCTAGAATTCAGGGAGGAGAAAATACACCATTAGAATAAGAACTAAGGATATTTTTTAAATTGGGAAAAAAAAATATTTATTCTGATTGCATTTATTGTTGATTAATATTTCATAAAACAGCTCTTAAGAAATATATTTGTAAGTCTGAGTAAGAATATACTTCTTCATAACTTTAAAATGCAGGAAACAATGACATTTTAAAAAAATTAATTATTTTCTCAAGAAGGTAGCCATTGTTAACACAAATACATAAAGGATAAGACCAAGAAAGCCCCAAATCAAAATAATGTAACTGGAAAATTCACAGTCTTAAAGGCTTCTGACTTCTATACCATCCAGCACATCATGGTGCAGCTAGATCAACTTACCAGAAGCTGGCCTACCTCTTAAAGTGGAGACACTACAGTCATGCCAGTGCATCCCAGAGCCAAGCTGATGAGCTCCATTGAAAGCATTATGGTGATGCAGCTTCCCAGCCTAGCCTTTCCACGGGCGTGCAGCTGTATTAGCTCACATCAGCGGTAAACAGATCTCTGCACTGACGCCAGCGTACTGAGGAGCCTTGTCCTAAGTTTACAAGTAAACGTACTCAAAGTGACAGAAACCAAGAGGGATACCCAACCAATAATTAATTTGCACTTGATGTGCAATAAAGCTTTGATGACCTTATGAGTGCTGCCCAGTGTTGACCTCTCTGATTGCTGGCTAATGCAGCTCTGG
>NW_010250862.1:12091-28887 GCF_000690775.1 Eurypyga helias
CCTACACAGGCCAGGCCTGAGCACACTCCTGCTCTCTGCTCTGTCTGTACCATTGTACAAGTTGTTCATCTACACCGTGAACCTTCAGCCTCCACACAGGTCCTAAGCCCATGGGCAACTCCAGGTGTTGCCCTTTGCCATACTGCTGCTTCTACTCTGTGCATGGAGGCATCTCAGACAAGGCAGACAAGTGGTTAAAACAATAAAAAATGGTGGAGGAAAAGGCAGAGCTTTATAATGTCCAAGGAGCAGGGACTCCTTTGGAGTCATAGTGAGGGAAGGGTGTACGATACAGGAGCTCAGGAGGCTTAGGAAAGAGCAATCATGTAGGAAAGTGATAGACGGCCTTCTTAGAGATATCCAGGTACAGCAGAGGAGCCTAGAAGATATATCTGCTAGTGATAATATAATTACAGTTTGATATCTTTGTAATGTAATAAAATGCTTTATCCCATCCCATCACTCCAAGACCACATATTTTTCTCTTTAGAAGCTAATAGCTATTAATATTTTATCACTATTAACACTTAACTAGATTAAAAGCAAAAGAAACAGCTGCTTCATGAGTTGATCTTTTATCACTAGCATCATATTATTTTGGGGGGGATACTTAGACAGAACTCAAGTTAGTACATTTTGAAACCTCTCCATTATATGGCACTGTATATGAAGTGCACAGTATAAAAAGTATAATCAGCTGTACTGTGTGAGGAACATGTAGATTTGTTATATGTGACTTGTAAATCTTTAGTGTGATTCACAGAGAGTTTGTCTCTGGATATTTCAGTTAAAGTGTATTCAGATCCCCAAGACACAATACAGGAGATATCTATATGGCACAATACAAAACATGCCTAGGTAAAATGCTAACTCAGGTACTAGCAGTACAGCTATATTAGTGCAAAGCTCTTGCAGAATAATTTACTTGTTGACAGTCATTGTTCTCTTAGAGGCTGCCTGGGGATCTCTAGGCAGCACTGCAGTGTGCCATGGTGGGATTCCCACATAAACAGCCTTTGGTTTTAGTTTGAAACAATGAATGTAAGTGCTATCTCTACCCTCCACGGACAACGAGCATGAGGTTTCTAGAGCAATCAGAGCCCTTTATCAGCTTGGTCTAAGTACCAGGAGAACAGCAGTAGCAGCAGAATTTTCAGACTTTCTTACATTTTTATTTCTGAACATTTTACATTTCTCTGTAATTTATGATAACATATAATGTAATATATATTGTACACATTATTAAAATAAGAATATCACCACAGCATCTAAAGACTTGAGGTGATGCTATGATTGAGCCTGTGCAGTTCAAGAAGTAGACAGTCCCTGCCTCAAAGATGTACAGTCTATTTAGATAAGACACATAGTACATGTAGGTTTGAGGGGTAGAGAGGGAGGTGTGTGCAGTGTGATAGCAACAAACAGCGTGCTAGTTTCACAACCCTCCTTTTTGGAAGTGTGGGAGTGTGTGAAGAGAGGGAGAAGGAAGGTTAGTTATAAAGTTAGATGGAGAGAAAAGGGAAGAGAGATAGCTGGGTGGGAAAGGTGATGGGCTGGATAAGACAAGAGAGAACAGCAAGAAGAAACAGTATGTAGGGGTAAAAAGAATGGGAGTTGAAGCGAGCAAAACCTTTAACACAGCAGAAGGACAATAGTCGATACCACAGAAATTTCAGACCGAGGACACTTTATACCCCCTGTCCCCAGCCATGTAACAAGTATTAAGTTTGGTTTAGTCATGTCAACTGTATTTCTAATGAGTTGACCACTTCCACCAGCGATTCGTCTGCTTGAGACACATGGCTGAGTTGCCTCTGAGGTGCTGGTTTCCCTCTGTCAATGCTACAGAGAATCTAAATAACTTGCTTAGACTGCATATATAAATTTTTAGTGGGCTGAAATTAAATAACACGAACTCTAAGCCATATGTCGAAGGTCCCCATTTTGACTGTTTCTGCTGCAGCTCCTATTATTATCTTCATTAGCTCTGAAAAGCTGGCAGATCAAAGGCCAGGGTTGTAACTTTGTGCATTTGGGGAAAGGTGGAGTTCCACCCTAAGGTGGGAAGGTCACTGATAACAAAGTAATCATACGGAAAGTGCTATACTCTCATTTTCTGATTTTTCTGTGTGGACGAGACCAACTTGAGAACAAAGTCTCAGTTCTTAAATTCAGAAAGGCTGTTTTACCTCAGCATTTCCCTTTTTTAATGCTTTTGCATTTTCACTGAAAAAGATCTGTGTAAGCCAGCCTGAATACCAGCATAAGCAACCAAAAGTTCCATTTTCTATCCAGGAGTAGTATATGGGAGGTATTTTCAGGTATTTTTCAGTTGGACAGGGAGGTATTTTCATTATTAGCACTTTTGCATCATCTGACACATTACTTGTTCTTTTTCAAGATATCTGCTTTTGAAGATTTTTGGTTTAAATAGATTTAACAACAAAAGGCTGCTAAAATTAGAAACTCTGTGAGATACTTTGGTATTATTCAATCGCAGCCAAATCTGACACTGAAAACAGTTCTTGTTTAAGAACTATCATTGAATGAACATGATCATAGCACAAAACAAAGAAAAATGTCAGTTCTCCTAGTTGTATGTTCGTCGTTTAAGTCTCACAAAGTACCTGAGGAAATAGGATCAGTTTTGAAATGGTTGATCTGTTCTATTCAATTATGATTTTTTTTTTTTACAATTCATCAAGGCAAATAATAAACAAAGCATAATTTATTAGATTATTATTCTTTTAAATAGTTTAAATAATGGTTTCTAGATTAGTTCAGGCATACTTATCCTATGATTTTTCATGTGAAATCCCCCATCTATAAATATTCTTTAAGTGATTCTTATTGAAATACAGAACTTAATGCTGTAAGAATACAAACAACTGGTTGAGATTTTCCCTTTGCAGGGGCACAGAAGCAATGAGTTAATGAAAAACCACTAGCTTATTAAATAAGGTAACTGCCATTATCTCACAGTACTTTACACTTCTTATATTATGATTCAGAATATATTTATGAATTATGCCCTAAAAAGGAAAATAGCAGTTTCTTAAGATCTTGATCCAAAGGCCTTTGAATTGGTAAAAACATTGCCACTGATTATAGAGCTTTTCACCATGTATTAATCGTACACATCTACATTACCTGCAGACTGGAGATTTAGATGACAAAGCATATGTAAGATTATCTACTCTGTCTTGAAGACCTTTTGCTGAGATGTAATTTATGCTGGTTTGTCCAATGTGGTTTTAACAGCCCTAAGTAAAAAGATTTCCAATCTTTTTAGTATAGCATCACTACATCACTTTGTTGCCAGGATATTCTGATCAATTTTCAGCTTATACTTACACTTGTTTAGTTTCACAATGTAGGTTAGAAATGTTGTATGTAAGACTTAAATACTCCATTGTAATTACCTTCATCCATAATTTGTGAGAACACCCAAGCTGAGCTTCTCAAAAGCAAGCAGTACACATAGTTCCTTGGCTGTCAAAGTACAGAAATGGAAGCTCTTCTGGTGTTTAGCCAACCCAACTCATTGTATTGGAAGAGATGTATTTTTACTGGGATACATTCTGTAGGGTCTTTGTAATGGGAGATGAGAATTAAAGTGATGTACATCACCCTCTAGAGCAAAAAAAAAAAAAAACTGCCTTTAATAACGTAATAATAGCACAACATTACTTAATTCCAACCTTTGGTCTTTTAGATACCAAAAATATCTCTCTATTAGCCTGTCCTGTTCCCATTAGTTCCTCAATGGTCATTTCATATTAATGCTTAAGTGAGTGTTCTACCGTTGATGGCAGAAGCAACACATATTTAACAGCATAAAACAGGATTGACACAGGATTAAATGAAAAGTCGGGAGGTTTAGACTGGATATCAGGAAGAAATCCTTCACAGAGAGGGTGGTGAGGCACTGGAACAGGTTGCCCAGAGAAGCTGTGGGTGCCCCATCCCTGGAAGTGTTCAAGGCCAGGTTGGATGAGGCTTTGAGCAACCTGGTCTAGTGGAAGGTGTCCCTGCCCATGGCAGGGGGGTTGGAACTAGATGGTCTTTAAGGTCCCTTCCAACCCAAACCATTCTGTGATTTTATGATTGTTTGTAAAATAAGCTGCTTCTTTTGGCACCATTAACATGATAAATCAAAGATACTTAATTTCTTCTAGTTCAGAGGTTTGCTGCCAAAAGTAGGATTTTTATTTTTTTTCTTAGATTCATGCTCTCTACAATCAGTTGTAACAGTTTAAAAAAAGGAAGTTCTTTAGGTTATTTAAGAAAAACTGAAAACATGAGATTTACTACAGTTTAGATCTTAAAATGCAAAAAATATAAGGTCTTTCTCCCCCCACCCTCCCCTTTCTTTTTTTATTTGTTTTGATTCATATATAGGAGTATTCTCACTCCTGCAAACTCTCAGATTATTTTTTCTCTTTATCTTTTTCAAGCACTTTTTAAATTTATTTGTGTTCTGGTAGATGCAAGTGCATTAAAAAAATAATCATGCAAACTCAACAACACTCAGTAACATTTACTTATGCTGCTTCAGTTCCTAGAAAGATTTCCTACCCACAGAATCACCACACACCTTCCCCATTGTTTAAGGTGTGAATATTTGCTCCTCCTAGTTAGAGAATGACAGTGTATTTGCTATGGGTTTAATACATGACTCCGTGAACATTGTATCCTGAGTCTGAGGGGAGTTGCCAAGCTTCTCTAGAATTGCTGCTTGAATTTCTCTCTGGAAGAATACCAGAGATCTTTCCATCCATATTTCACAGATCAAGTGTGAATGATGAGTAAGTTAACTGAAAACTATGAGAAATGTAAAAATTATATTCTAGAAGCCATAGAAATAAATTCATTTCCTCCTGCTGTTAATGCAAATTTCCTACATGTCAGGCATCTTATATCAGAGATACTGAGAGTGCTTTATGACATCTGAGCACATTAATGAGCCGTACTCACTCCTACTGCTCAATAACTCCAGTGAACCCAGCTAAGGTACACCCTCAGTGAACTCTGCTCACTCCATCCATTCAAATACTGTACTTTAAGCTCATTCCAACTAATGCAAATTGAAATCACCTCTTGTGCCAAGCAGAGGATACTCCTCTAAAATGTATTCTTAGCCATTCAAATGCTAGGATCACCACAAGGGAATGCAGATTATTTGCTAGTATTCTCACTTTCAAAGGTGAGGGTGAAGCCAATTTGCTTGAGATCACACTGTGATGGGTCCTGCATAAATATAGTCATTACAGTCCCTACCACAAGAGTTAATTCCAGAAGACAAGACAAACAGGCAATTGAGATCAACCACCTTTCTTGGGATGGGCAAGACAGAATAATAAGAATGAACAAGATATACACTTTTTAGCTTTATGTCAGGGAGGCATGAAAAGCGACTCACCTAAATCTAGGCAGGTCTTACATGCAGCTTGAATTTTAGCAGTAGTAAAATAATGCAATAACACAGCACATCTCATTGTTACACATCCTAAAGATGAGCTATTAAGCTATTTTTTTCCTTTGTTGGATATGTGTCCAGATAGAAATGAAAGTTCCTGTGGTGTTTTTCAAAAGGAAGAGCTCCAACTCCTTCCAACAGTCCCTCTCCACCTAAAATAAGCTATGCTTTCGGGAGCTGAGTGTAGGCTACTGCTAAAATGAATAACACATAATGGGTGCTGCATTTGCCTACACACCATTGCCTAACAACCAGTATCTAATTCATTACTGTAAAGCATTTGAGGATGTCACGAGTATGAAAGAAACTATATAAAATGAAATTCTATTATTCTCATTTAATAGTGTTTCAAACATAACACTATTTCCATGTAGTTTGAAAAGTAATTTAAGATATCCCAAGATAGATTACTCTAGCTAAAATTTCAGAAATGGTTCTTCTTTGTTTCTTGCTCATTGAATTTGCATTTAGTGATTGAATAGCTATTGCCTTAAAGGATATATCAATGAAATTACTAGGGATTTGCCACTGAATTACTTTCAAGAGTAAAAAAGCTTCACAAAAAGTATGTGTAATGGATATAATGTATTAGAGTTTTGAACCATAGCTGAGCTAGTACAGGACTGATGAAATACTTCTAGAAATAGTAATATTTCCAGTTCTAGAAACAGGACAAAAGTTCTAGATTCTTAGCATGTTGGCACACCTCTGCACTTGTGAACTGGAAAAAGTGCAAGAGGAGTTTCAGCAGTGCAGTAAACAAACTAAAAAAGATAATTATCTCATCAGTTTGTACCGGCTGAAGCTCACAGCCATTGAAGAGGAAGCTACAGGATGTGCCCATGTACTTCTATCTGAAAAATTACAGGAAGCATGCACTCTCTTGCCCAGGAATTTTTCCTTACAAGTGACCTAGATTCTCCATGTTCTGATTCCCATCTGGAATTTGAAGCACTCTGCCTTCTCTGCTCATGTATGACACTGAAAATGTTATGTCTGCACTGCCTTGTTGGCACAAATGACATCTTTTTTGTCCTCTCCCAAACCTATTGCAGACTGTGCAGCATGGAAATTCAGGCAAGGAGAGCTTTATATTAAGGTGCCTGATTTTCTTTGTCTGAAAACTGAGAGAGTGATGTGAATGACATGCTTTCCATGTTGGTACTTAGAGCATCCCATTAAACCCATGAATGTTGCAGCAGCATAATAAAAATTTGAGATTAAATTCAGTGCAAGACAGGACACCACTGTCTTGAGATGTTGTAGGATTGGCCAACTGTTCATTTGCCTTAAGGAAGCTTATATAAAGGAAATATCTTTAAAACTATCTGACTATACAGTGAGAAAAGGCATCATGAAATTATAATAATATTTAAATTTCACAGCAGTGTCAAACAAATTCTTAAACATAAACTAAAGCCAGGCACACAAGAAAGAAGAAAAAAGTAAAAGGAAAACAGCTCCATTAGAAAAGGAGAATTTACATTCTTCTTTCTTACACCCTCAGCTGAATGAAAGACATCACCAGTGTTGCAAAAAGTATAAAGAAGCATTTTAAATAGCCATTTTTACTAGCTGAAGTTGGCATGCTTCATATACCAGTCAGAAAATCAGCCATACATGTCACACATCGCTTCTTGCATCACAACAATATCATCTATCATTTTCACTTTATGTGCATATCACTTAAAATATGAGGAGCAGCATTTTTTGCTTTTTATGCACACACAATGGCGGTGGTCATCTCACACAGGTATGCAAGCGTAGCACACGTCTGCACACAATCCAGTCTCCTACAAGAGCAGAGTCTGCTGCTCACGTGAGGTTGTGGAAGATTTGGGTGCTTGACCCCAGAACAGGGGGAGTTGCTGTCAGCAACAGGCCATGGATTCAAACCCCCGCAGAAATCACTCCACCCTGACTACATAGCTATAAAGAAAAAAAAAAGTTAGGAGCCTCACTGTGTTAGGAGAGTTGAAAAATAAGGCCTGGTTTTCTTGATGTGTTTTCTGAGGTGGCAATTCTTGTTTATCCAATAATCCCAGGAGGGAATATACCACAGTCTGCCCTTAAAGATGAGTTCTGTCCTGAAATGAAACATTGTGTTGTTTGTTTGTTTGTTTGGCTTTCTTTTTAAAAAAAGAAGGCAAGTCCTACTCTGCTGTCAGTCTGTATTCAAAATCACATCTACTGAAGTCAGGACCAAAAGTATGTTTTTATGTTTTTTTTCCCCCAAGTTAATCTGTTAGAACTCATTCTGTCAAAAAGCATGGAATTCCACCTTTATCTGCCATCAAAAACCAAATTTCTTAGAGTTGTTCAAGTTTTCTTAAAATATGCTATTTTGATAAAACAGATTAATGGAAAAATTTACTTAAGAATTTCCAGGAGAACTTGACTCTGTGTGTGTGTGTGCATGTACTAATGATCATTAGAATAGTGGAAAAATGCAAAACGTCAGAGAATATTTTCATACAGACTCTAAACCTCAGTGATAACACTAAAAAAAATTTTTTTTTCAATAAAATACCTGGAAAACGCGATGTCATTTTTTATCCTATTGCATTGAGAAATGACATTCATACAAGAGTAACTTTATCTTCTAAAGAGGGGATCAGAATTTCAGTACTCCTGGTCATTTCTCTTAGAAAAAAGTAAACCAAACTCTTTCAGTATTTTCAAATGCAGCAATTAGTTGAATCATGCCTGCCATTTCATACTGTCTCTCTAATAGGGAAATTCACACAGGTGACAGTATCATAAGTCTCATAACCTTAGCTTTCTTCTTTAACGTGTTATACCCAAACTGCTGCAGGGAAGATGTGCAGTCTCTTTACACATAAATGTTTCTGTGCTTACCTGTCAGTAGTCCCAGGTCATTACTGGAGAAATAAGTGCATTCTGTTAGTGCTTGCCTTTACCAGCTTCTTCAAAACAAATATTTGATCATTAGCAGAACTCAGAGGCTCAAAAACTTATAAACTTCTTCTTATATATTAAAGTTAATACTTTCATTTTAAAAGGAAATGACAGTCTAGTCTCCTATGACTTATGATAGAAGTCATCATTAGTAAAAGTATTTAATAATATGCAAGAGCAAAGTATTAATATTTAAAATCACAGCTTGTTATTAGTCTAATAAATCCAGCCTTCCATCTTCAGGGCTCAGCGCTGATCTTCCCCAACTGCTCGTTCCTGATAAACTTCTGTAGTTCTAAAGTTCTCTAGTGGAAGGAGGTGTTTTAAGGTCACATTATAAAGCAACGTGGACACAAATTACATGATGATTTTCATCGTGCTGTGCTTTCTTTTGATGATGAATACCATTCAAGAAATTGTCATACATGATGTCTTTTTTTTTTTTTAACTGGCACTCTCATGCTATTTATTTCTTCCTTCTTTTGTTCTTTCATAGCAATGCATGAATCTGATGCTGAACGATATATTATCATCATGGCTGAGGGCATTAACCTCACCACACATTCAGGACATAACCTTAAAACTTTCTCTTAATATGAAATGCTGTAAGGGTTTGCATACAGTTGAGAAGTATTATCTACTTGCTTCATGCATTCCAGTGTTTCCTATTACTATGAAATGTGAGCTTTTTTTGTTAGCAGAAATCTAGCTTTCTGAAGTGCCAGAAGTAACATATTTGGTATAGAAAATATTTCTTTTAGATATTTTGCACCAGATAGAAGCCAATACTGGGATAAAATGAGACGGACAGACCTCACCTCCTCTGAAGTCATGAGATGATTCTACTCTTTTAAATAAAGCAGGAGGGGTAGCTCTTGTGACAGCCTGGCACACCTGCAACAAGGTCTGTTCATGCCATAGTCAAATAACATTGGATGACTACATTTATACTGTCAAATAACACCTGTCAAGGACTATTCTCACACTATTCTCAGCCTGTGGCTTGCTCCGGTGCTGTTTGTTGGTCTAGACCCAGCCAAAGAGAGATACCGTCATGCTGAATCCTGCCCGCAGCCAGAAACTCTCAACTTGTCCCAGACCTGAGAGAGGAGGCAAGGGGCATCTGTTTAAGATTGCTGCCCATTAAAGTCATATTTTGGAGGAAATTCTCTCCTCTGTTGAGGCTTTGGGAGGAAAAAAAGCTGCTTGTATCAAAAGCTGGCATCTGCACACTCATAGCCTGCAAGACCCTCTCTCACAGCCTCAGCAGAGATGGAGGCAGGCTCCCACACCCATTATTATTAACAAGTATTGACACCCGGCACTTTTCCCTTTGACTTTTCCAACTGGACTTGTCAGCTGTGGTTAAAACTAGTGAAAGTCTGGGCTGTTTGCATTTTGAAAATAGCTATGGGCAAGGGACAGGTAACCATTAGCTTTGCTTACCCACAGGGCTGGGACTCAGTCCCTGAAGATGCTTGTATAGTTTCAGGGATCATAAGGGTGGGAGCAGCCCCACCACACCTTCTGAAAACCAGCTAATTAGAGTTTTAAGGGCTTTGAAGGGATAAATATTTCAATTCAGCTCGAACTCTGGCTGTGAAATCAGGAGACTGGACACAGCCTCCATTACTTTGGCTGAGGCATGCTTTGAGACATCAGTTGGTCCCCATTAGGGGGAATTCTAACAAATCCAAAGACTCTCAACTGACCAAGCCTTCTGTTGATACAGGCGTAGTTACAACAGCTACAAGTGTCTGTAACAGTACAAAAAATTAGATTAAAAAAATTATGACAAAAACAAGTGACAAAGACAAGCAGGCTTGATTGGGAATCCTTCATGTATCAAAGAAATACATGAAGCAGTAATTTAGTCAGTTTGTTTCAGTGTCAGACCCAGTACCATACCACTCACTTCAGCTTCCATCTGAAATTTATTTATTTATAAATAAGAGCCTTCTCTCCTTCAGTATATCTGTTTTTTGGGATGGTCATTTTCATATCTTCTGTCAGGAATTCCTAACATACTTGCAAATTCTAGTGCAGAGGGCAAAACAGAAGGATTTCCTCCTCCATTATCACTTTGATTGAATAACTTCGTTTACTCCAACTACATACACACACAGAGAAATAAATACATATTTCATAATTCATACTTGACACAATCCAGAGGCTACAAGAAAAAATCCCCCAGAAGTGCAGGCTATTTAGGAGTAAAGTTAAATCCCTAAATACAGTAGAAATATATATAGGATTCATGTCCTTCCCTCACATTGCCACTTGCACTCAAGTGTATTTATATTTTTATATATATTATATATGTTTTTTATTTTGTCTGTTCCCCCAGGAGAAGCCCAAAAGAGAAACAGAGATGGCCAAATTGACAGAGTCAATGAGTGAGTACAAATAGGAAGTTCCACCACTTTCTTTTTCCACCTTTTCCCCTCCTTTACATAATGCCATAAAACCAGTGCTTGCATTCAGGGATCTCATTCAGCCCTGCCTTCACTCCTAATGCCATTATAAGTCATTCCACTCAAAAAAAAAAAAAAAAAAAAAAAAAAGAATCCTCACAAGGACTGCAATTTACTGCAAAGAAGCTACTATGTGTTTCACTTCACAAGCCTGAGGTCTACTTAAATAGAATGTAACTACTTGTGGATTTAATAAGTGCCTAATTTATTTGATTCAGATTACTGCATATGTTCCTCCATGAGCTTACAAAAGGTCACACTAAATCCAGTGCAACTATTCAAGATTGTCACTTGTGCCAGATTCATCCAACCAGAATTATGCTCGGAGTTGTATGTGGAAATCTTTCCACTGATTTAACTGGTTTCTAAGAGGTGTGCATTGTCTTAAATGTGTAACCAGCAAGATCTAGATAATGGAGTAGTGCCTACAAAAATGTTTGGCCCAGAGACTCAGACTGGAAAATCTATTTCTGGTCAAAATTTAGAGACAATTTAGGATGAAATCCTGGAAAACCACTGTCTCTTTCCCAAATTTTATCTAGCTCTACAGCCTATGCAAGCTTAAATAAGTTGACTTTAAAAGGGAGAAATCTTTTATTCTGCTTAACCAGAGACTATAGCACAACAGGAACACAGACTTGCATAAGGTTCGTTTACATTACAAAGTTGTTTCCAGTTAATTTTTGTGTGTGTGTGTATAGAAGAACTGTTCCTAGGGCAGCACTTCCCTGCCATTTTGCTCTACCAGTTACATTCCTTCCGTTAGAAATTATTCTCTGTATCTCCTTACATATGCCATTTCAGGGCACCGTCACCACTCCTAGCTATAAGAAAATATTCCAGTGTCAGAGACAACCTATCCCACACTATCCCAGGTGCTGCAGACCTGGGAGATGCGATAGAGGAAGCAGAACATCCATGTAGCAAAAGCCCTATTCCTACAGCTTCATGCACCGATACAGGACACAGAAGTCAACCTGAGAGCTCCTTTTCCCATGGGGAGAGCATTGCTTATCATCAGCAGACTACAGGCAATCACATAACATACATGGTAACCCACTGATGGTAGTTAAGCCCTCATTAAAGCACTCAATGGAGTTCTTGCCGTGGAAGTGTGTGTTGTTATCTGAATGCTGTTCTGTCCACTTCTCCCCCACTGTTCTGTCTGCATCTCATAAGACTTGGCAAAATTCAAGATTCTAAGGGAGACTCATAAATGAGATTTTTAATTTTCTGAACTACCAACAAGGTCCTATATTTCCTGCAGTATTATTAAGTAGAAAGTATTTCTCCATGGTGCAGCAAAGCCTATGTGGTAACAGTGGAAAGGTCAACATTACAGTTTAGCAAGGCCCAAAAGGACAATAACACCAGACCTTAGAGAAACTCTCTGCTATATGGAATGGCACTTTTGCTCCATTAATCTCTGTGGATGAACAATCCAGAAACATCCTGCAATGCCATCACTTTTCTGGTGTTACTGGATGCAGGATAGCTTAATAATTATGTCTTGATGGATGGGTGGAAGATGGATGGAACAAAGGAGGAAGCTGTTATCAAAGGTGGAAGCAGATAAGTAGTATTGTCCCTATGTGTTATGTACTTTCTGGGATTTGTACAACCTTTTTGAAACAAGGTGAAGGAATCTCCCCAAAAAGTGCTAGGGCAAGGCAAGCAGACTTTCTGAACAATCTGAAGAGTGAGAGCAGCAGCTTCCATAAAACTTTATAACTGATTAGACACATGAGCTCAAAAATGCACTGTGCAGTTCCTTTAGGATTTATGTTTGTCTTGAGAATTACTTTTATTTGGCTTCTTTAAGACAGCATGCTTCTTAATAGGACTTACTGCTGCTTTCTATGAGGATTCGTTCATACTTCATGCAAGCCTTTTATGAAATTTTCAGATGATTTCATGACATTTTAAAATATTTTTAATAAATCATAAACTGCATTGCAAGCTGGAAAGAAAATTATTTTTGAACATACCACAGTGCTTATTTTAAAATTAGTGCAGATTAAAAGGAAATAAAGGGAACAGGGAAGCAACATGTTAGCATAAGCTGAGTCTCCGGTTTGGACTGCAGGGCCTTTTTCTTGGAACTGAGAAAATAAAGAAAGACCTTTGAGGCCTTAGAGGGTTTCAGAGGTCTCAAGGAATAGCTTGATCATGGTACAAATATAACAAAATTACTCTTTGCCTTTCAGTTTCACCCAAGAGCTGTGCTTCTTGTCTCTTTCTTCTTTTCACATCTTTGCACAGTTCCAGGAAAAAAAAAAAAAAAAAATCAATCATCTCCTTCCCTCCACCGCTTTATCTTTCAAAATGCTCTGATGAAGTTACCAGGCACATGCTCTCAGCCCCTTCTTCTCCATAAAGATTCTCTGGATGATTCTGCAGTAAGAAAATCCCTGTACCTGAGATTCACGTCACACTGCATGTGGAAGACGAAGAGAACACTGATGCAGTAGTAGTTCCAAGGCTGTTATCTTTGCCAGCAGGGATAACAGTCTGTATTTTTGTCACATTTTGTATTCCCATTCTCAGAGGATCAGTTGCTTTGAAGGGAAGATTGGTAAGGAAAAAAATGTTTTAATACTTTGTGTCCTATTTCTGTAGGACCTTTATGATGATGGGAAGATATGAGGTATCACAACAGAGCCCTGTACTTGTGTGTGTTGAGAGAATTGTCTGCTTTGAAAGTTAAAAAAAAAAGAATAAGCGGGAAAAAGAAGAAATATAATTTTAATACCACAGTTAAAGTGCAAACTAGGAAGATATGTTGTGCTAAAATTTTTGAGATAGTCCCTTAGAGCTGATATAGAAACAGAAAAGCATACCAAATAAGACCACTCTTTGCCCCAAGTTATTATTTTATAACACTTGCACAGAATTAATAGAAAGCACCATAATTGCATTGAGCCCTGGGGAGTTGTCGAAGAATTCCTTTATAATGCCTTAAAATCCATATGCATTTTGAAATTTCTTTATAGCCTGAGTTAGAAAATTTGCTTCATATAATCTCAGAATACTTAAAAGTTGATCATATAAGGGAAACAGGAGCCAAGTTATTTTCTTCTTTTTTTTTGTTTGTTTGGTTGGTTGATTTTTGTTTGGGTTTTTGTTTGGGTTTTTGTTTGTTTGTTTGTTTTCTTCTGTCCCTGTTGTTTTTATGGTTCCCATGCACTGGTGGTCATTTTTCACACAAATGATGCCATCACCTTGCCTGCAAATAGCTAAATCACAGCAAGCAAAGTAGGAGTGCATATATTAAGCAGTGCAGGAAGGTGTCAGATGCTCAGCCCCATTCTATGATTCTATGATTCTATTTGGCCAGTATAAAAAAAATAGATATTCAGAGAAACATCTTGTACAGAACTAGTCAGTCCTCAGGAATGATCACCATTTTGAATACTTTGAGGAATGAAAATTATTACAAGACGTTTAGTGAGTAGCCAAATATGGTGATGCCTTAGAAAAGTCCTTTTATGGTCCACTGTTACTAAATTGGAAGGAATTTTCTCTCTATTTCCTTCAGTTTCTTCTCTGGCTATCCAGCTAGTCACAGTGTGCAGCATGTTCCTGAGCTGCCTTGGGTGAAAGCGAACGGTTTACGTAACAACCCCTAACTGGCATCTGTGGGATGTCTACCTTATATCAGGCACTAGCTGGTTGCTTCTTTTGCAACATGATGGCTCTCAGGCTTGGGTAGCACCTGCAAAGCTCTCCTTGGGGTCCCAATATTTCTAAAAATCCTGCCAGAGATGTGCTCTTTGCTGAAGACCAAGTGAGAATATGAGTGTGTTCCCTCTCTTTCATCCAGACTAAACCCTGAGGTGTCCAGGTCACTGGTGTACAGACAAGCTTGTACAAACTCTTCTCCCTAAGGTAATGAGGAAGTCCAAGGTCTCAGCTCCAAATTACGCAGAACTATGGATCTAGTGTGCTATATGGTGGTTGCAGCATAATCAATGTGTGACATGAGCAGTGTGAACTTGCTACAGGCTAGAATCGAAAATGGGCATGGTTGGCTGCCTTAAAGCATTTAAACAGAGAAGTGACATTCAATTAAGATATTCTCTGGCAGTAGGGGCACATCACTAAACAGTCATGTTTATTCCGCTACCCATGACACACCTGCATGAGGACAGCCAGAGGCAGAGAAGCTGGTTTAAAATAAGGATGTTACTTCATTTGTAACAAAAATATATACTCCAAATGTCTGTAAATTTACTTCCAAAGACAGTGAAATAATGAATACTGAGACCTTAGATGACTCGAGAAAAAAACTTCTGAATTATGGATGCCATAAGTATTACTCAGGGGGTGTAAAACCAAAAAATATCAAGCTCACCTGGAAGACTTTTCAGGAGGAGACAAATCCTAGGAGAGATCTGGTTTGTGATGGAGTGTTTTTCCCAAAAGCTTTCTTTTTCTTGTCTCCAGTGCCTGAATCTGAAGTGTCACTATTGCTCTCTCATACTTATAAAGAGAAAAATGGTTCTGCTTTGAGTTACTTCGAAGTCACAGTATTTTCAGACTTACATCATCTGCCAGGGTAGTCTGGATTTTTTTTTTTTTTTTTAGCAATTATAATAGTTTTGAACTATTGTTTCATGACATTTAAGAAAAACGTATGGTATATTCCAGTAAATACATATCCAATACACTCTCCCTTGCTATAGGACATTGTGACCTTTCTACTTCAACTTTTTTTCCCAGCACTACACCTTTTATCTTTGTTTTTTGTTCAGAAACCTAACCTTTTCACTATTACACCATGAGCTGGTGGTGCATGCATGAATGCTATCTTGTGTTAACACACCACCAGTTGTGCATACACAGAATTAGGACCTTGAAGAAACAATCCTAAAGCCTGAGTTTCCATCTCATCAGTCTAGAATACTGCTTCTTCAGTCTCAGAAAGCACTTCGAAGTACAAATATCCAGTTCAACATTTGCCACTGATATCAAGTACCATCAGTTTGTTAGAAAGAACACATCCTTACAATGCAAAATTCAAGTGCAAAAACTCCAAAACACTCAGAAAACTCATTCAGGAAAGACATTTGCCCAAGCTTCAGGAAGTTAGAGTAATTTGTTTTCAAGATATCCAGTTACCCTTTTATGGTTAGGCTTTTTGTGAGGGCATGCCAAGAGTAAAATAGTAAGGATTGTTTTCCCACAATATATACTTTCATCATCTCTCACTTTTCAGAAAGAGAAGATTCTGTTGTGATAGTTATTTCTGGAGAAGAAGTTTTATAGGAAATATTAGGCTATAAATAAATGTTTTATTAAGTGAGTTTCCTCAGTGTTTTATCTGATTACTGTTGATTCAATACTGCATATATAGGTTGATAACATGTGCTGGATTCAGTCAGGAAAGAGTTAAATCTCTTTACCGTGGCTGCTAGGAAGCTATGTTCCTGGATGCAGAGAGCAGCACTGATAAGTTCTTAGCTGGTGCTGGGGAATGCCTGCACTGAATTCAAGGTCTTTCTCCGCTTCTGACCCTGCAGCTGCATCCCCAGCTCTCGCGGTCTCGCTACAGGCAGTGCAGGGGACACACAGTTCAGGCAGCTGACCCAAACTGACCAAGGAAGTATTTCATTCCATAGTACGTCATGGGGGGGGGGGGGGGGGGTGTCTGGGAGCCATTACTCTCTCCCTTTCTCTCATTCGCTCCCGTACACTTGCTAACCCTCTCCTTGAGTCCTGCGTTAGCTACTTTGCTAACTCCTGTGCTGACTCGTTCGTGAGGGAATTGGTGGGTTTGTTAGTTTTCCCGGACTTGCTATCGCTGACAGGGTTTGCTTGGAATCTTCTGCGGCAGCGCTCGGGCTCCGGCGCTCGGGCTCCGGCTCTCGGGCTGCGATCACTCTCTGGCTGCAGCTCCTGGGCTCTGTGGGTCTGACTCTCAC
>NW_010250863.1:0-458 GCF_000690775.1 Eurypyga helias
CCCTGTGGCACCCTGTCCCCCGTGTCCCCATGTGTCCCCGTGTCCCTGTCCCCATGCGACCCCTTCCCCACGTGTCCCCGTGTGACCCCATCCTTGTCCCTATGTGACCCCGTGTGCTTGTGTCCTTGTCCCTGTCCCCGTGTGACCCCGTCCTGTGTCCCCTCATGACCCCATGCCCATGTGTCCCTGCGTGTCCCCATCCCACCATGTCCCTGTGTCCCCATCCCATGTCCCCATGTGACCCCGTGTCCCCGTGTCCCTATGTGACCCCATCTCCACGTCCCTGTGTCCCTGTCCCCGTGTGACCCCGTGTCCCTGTCCCTGTGTGACCCTGTCCCCATGTCCCTGTCCCCGTGTGACCCCGTCTCCGTGTCCCTGTCCCTGTGTCCCTGTCTCCATGTCCCCGTGTCCCCATGTCCCTACCCTGTCTCCATGTCCCTGTGTCCCTGTCCCCATCC
>NW_010250864.1:0-62170 GCF_000690775.1 Eurypyga helias
CTGCTGGGCCGGAGCCGCCCGGGCCCAGGCCGGGCTCTTCCTCGGCAGCGCACTGACACCCCGTGGCAGCAGCGCTTTGTGCTCCCGGCACAAGCTTTGCCTCCGCAGAAACGAAGATATAAACAAGCTCATTACGCTCTTTTTGGTGGCAGGTATTTCGTTTCTCGCGTGGAACAATTCCAGCTATTTTACAAGAAGGGTGGTGTGAGCTGAGCACTGGCTTTTTTTTGTTACAGGGGCTCGGCCTTTCTAAAAAAAAATAGTCGCTACACAGGTCTGTCTGAGCACTGTGAATTTCTCAGACATGCTTATACACTCCGCACATCATTGTTACCGATATTAAAGTTGCAAGAAATAAAACACTCAAGCGTGCGGTTAAGACTCCTCTGGAACCAGCTGCATGTCGCAGGACGAGGTCTCACCGATCCCATTTCTCTTCTGCTTTGGCCTGTTGCCATGCTTTGAACTGCCAGCAGAACAAGAGCCCCTGGCAGACCCTCCTTGAGCATCGTCTGCTTCATAAATGTACCCATCCTGGAGGAACAGATGACAATTATATGTCACAATATATCAACATAATTGTCACTAGCATATACCTGGGAAAATCATCCGAAAGAGAGGTTTATCTATTAAAAGCAACAATACAGTATATTTTAAATGTCTTGCTTTTTGTCTTGCAACCTTCTTAAAAACCATTCCACCCTCCAAGGTTGAAATCTTGGGATGAGCAGAGCTTGCTTCTCCTCCTTAGGAGGGTACAGGTTCACACGTAAGCACTGGGGATCTGTCAGAAATCCATGAATTTACCTTAATTAATTGCACCTATTTTTCCAGTTGACTAGCTGTGTTACAATAAACTTTTGAATTAAACTGTTGAAAGGGCAACTCATTTCCATCCTGACTTCTTCAACATGCATAGGCAACAAGTCACGTCCATTTTGTGTAAGTTTGGTCTGTTAATTGGGACTTTGAGTCTGATGCTCTGGATCTAACACAAACCTACTGTAAAAAAACTCTCATCCAGCTTGAGACCCCTTTCTGTGAAATTAGTTTGGACATAGGAATGGCTATGAAGGTCTCTGTGCCTCGTCCTCCAGATCCACTCTGCGGCAGCTGGCCCCCCAACCAAATTGTGGAGCAGGGTCTGGTACATGGACAGGTGCATTACTTGGACTCAAACAAGTGGTAAGAAATGCCAGGTGTTTGTTCCTTCATAGATAAGTTCTTTACAACCTGTTTGAATAACACCTTTATTCAATAGTAACAATGATGGACTGGCTGTTCTTAGTCACATGGAACCAGAGTTTCACCAGAGATTTGCTTTCATTACTTTGCTCCTTAACAGCACTGTGCACCTCATCTTCTGCATGCGCAAAGAAAATAATCTTTTTAGAGATAGGTTTCCTCACATCACCTTTCCTAGGTGAACAACTTTTAACAAGGAGCCTTCACAGATCTTCAGACCTTTGCCACCGACTTCTTTACTAACCTGGCTGGAAATGCTCAGTAAGCCTCAGACCTAGCACAGGACCCAGAGACCTTGAGATATCAGTATCACTGGGTCAGGTATGGGTCGGAAAAAACCCTCTTCACTCTCCTAGTGCCAGCCTCCTTCTTGGAGAGGCTTGTGGACAGCCCAGCTTCGTGCTTACCATCAACCTGGTCCTAACTGACCAAATGCTTCAGATTATAAAGTTCTACAAAGAGTTACATCCCATAACTGCCTGTGCACCAGTACTGCTGTCAAGTTGCTGGTTTGAAAATCCAGGTTACGCAAACATTTCCTTAATTAGTTTGTTTTACACAGAAATCCCTCTACCTTCTTTTTTCACGTTAAAGTGGTGGCTCAGCCAAGCAGGTCTAAGAGCTCCTACTCAGGTTAATTTCTCTCCCAAGCACTATATTCCCATATAAGTATTTTGTGTTGCAATTCAGCTTATTTTATACTTTATTCAGTATTTTGTGCTGTTATAGCTGTTTTCAGGATGACTTTGTAATCCTTATCATCCACACTCCCCAACAAAACCATCATCTACATAAAGAGTCACCTCTTAACACCAGCAAAATCTGCTATATATTACAGGTATGAGAAAACCGTCTTCTAATAAAAGGGCTAAAATCAGTACATGTTTTTGTTTTAAAGATGGGGGTTTAGGAAGGTGTGTGTCATCTACCAAGTCCTCAAAATTTATCTTCTTATTGAAACTGGGAGATATTTTCTTTTTATATATTTATCCAAGTCCTTTGGGCCAAATCAGGCTTCTGGTTATTTGCTTTTTCTGTTTTAAAGAGCCATGTGATTGGTCTGAACTAATAGAATTATAGAATCATAGAATCATTCAGGTTGAAAAGACCTTTAAAATCAAGCCCAACCATTAACCTAACACTGCCAAGTCCACCGCTACACCATGTCCCTAAGCAGCTCATCCACACGTCCCCTGTTATGTCCCTGAGCAGCCTGTTCCAATGCTTGACAACCCTCCCAGTGAAAAAATTTTTCCTAATATCCAATCTAAACATCCTCTGGTGCAGTTGGAGGCTGTCTCTTCTCATCCAATCACTTGTCACTGGGGAGAAGAGACCAACCCCCACCTCTGCACCCTCCTTTCAGGTAGCTGTAGAGAGCCATAAGGTCTTCCCTCAACCTCCTCTTCTCCAGGCTGAACACCCCCAGTTCCCTCAGCCGCTCCTCACAGGACTTGTGCTCCAGACCCTTCCCCAGCTCCATTGCCCTTCTCTGGACACGCTCCAGCATCTCAATGTCTTTCTTGTAGTGAGGGGCCCAAAACCGAACACAGGATTTGAGGTGTGGACAAGGTGCTTAGGGACATGATTTAGTGGTGGTATTATTAGTGTTAGGTTAATGGTTGGAATTTATGATCCTAAGGATCTTTTCCAGTGTAAAGATTCTATGATTCTATGATTGAGATCTGCAGCTGAATCTGTTGACTTAATGAAAATACAGTCTTTATCACCCAATCCATTAGCTGAGTTTCCTCTGAAGTCATGGGTGTTCCTTGTCATAACACCACCCCACCTCTCCAACCTGAATCAGACTCTGTTGGCTGCAGTGTGTTCTGATCTTGCAGTATATAGGGGCAAGGGGTCTGGGGTCATGCTTTTGCTGGGTCTGTTTTTCCTTTTTTTGCAGAAAACTCTGGACTACTCGGTTTATATTATGTACAGCTCAAGATGACTTCCATTTCTGCAAGATATCCCAAGAACAATTATTTCCCCCCAGTGATGAGGTGGTGGAAACAGAGACGCTGCACTTCTGCTCTGTTGAAGCCAGCAGTGTGCATTTTATGGGATTTTACATGAGCCCATTTGTACAAGGAAAGAAAAGTGTTAACATCTGGAGTGCAATTAGTTCCACTGATATGTCTGATACACAGGTTATACAATAAATTTACATGAAAAGACCCTTCTTTGCTCGTAGGAAGTCACAGCATAAACTTCTTCTGCAGAATTTTTTTGATTCTTTGCACTCCAGTAGCAGTTCAGTGCTGTAATCTCTAAAAATTGTACTAGAAGTGTTGGCTAATTAATGTGAAGTATTTAATAAAAAGCCTAGGAAAGCTCATTCTTTTCCAGGTGGTCTGCCTCGATTTCTACAGTCCTGGGGCCGTATTTCCTTAGAAAACATACACTGAGCACAACAGATCCTTTCCCCAGTTATCTCAGATCAGACCAGGAGAGGGCCAGATAGCACCAGCAAACGCAGCCGCATTCACTATTTGTTCAGAGTAAAATGCGTCCACATGTGATTATCAAACTTTGCACCTTGCTAAACAATTTATTCTGAACAGCAGGGCCAAGCGTACAACATTCCTTTCTCGAGCACAGAGGCTTGGTACAGTTTTAAACCTAGTCACAGCACTACAACAAAGAGTATAATTAAAACTTTGTAGTGGGTTGTGCTGTCTTATAATAAGCAGCCAGCAGGTACAGGATTTAAAAGCGAGTCCATCGTCCTCAAGGTGCGCCCTTTCTGCCCCCCAGAAATTCAAAGCTCTGGTAGAGACACAGGGTGGCAAAGGTAAGGCCTCGAGCACAGGGAGATAGGAGGGGACATAAATAAATTATCTTTCAAGCCCTGGAGAGGGCCTTGTACTGAAGCACAGTTTTGCTGGTGCCATGAATGCAGAGCCTCATACCATCTAAGGTGACTTTCAGCCATGCCTATGTGCCTTATGGACATGACCAAAAGGCCCTACCGCTCTCTTCTTATCAGGGGGATATCGGTCAAGGAGCTTTGGGGTGACCCTCAATGTTTCCATCCCACTGTATTTATTTTATTTCAGCAGAGAAACTAAAAATAGAAAGGATTAAACCTGCAATAAAGGGCAATACAAATTTAACACATGTTGTGGCTGAGGAGGAATACAATAATTTGCAATGGCATCCTCTAAAATCTGTTGCCAGGCTTCCATAATTATTGCAAGTTTGTCCGTGGTCTCCATAGCAGCCTTTCCTGAGGCTGGAGGCTGGTGTGGTGACTCACAGCGGTTCGGTGAGGGACTCTACTCCTTTCCAAGGGAGCCTGAGTCACAGGATGCCAAACCTGGACTGGTTTCCTGTAATATAGAGGTTCCCAAACTATGGTAGACACACCGCTCACGGTACACAAGGCACCTCAGTGTGGTGCTCCCACATCCCAGACATTGCTGCAGAGTGTACGAGGGTAAGCAAGAGATGTTGCTGCTGCTGCCACTGGCAATGGTGGTACCCAAACAAAAATATTTGGGAACTTGGGCTTTAGTCAGTTGCTAGGCTCACACTGACTCTGTCTCTGAACCCCTCGGGAGGGTAAAAACAGTTTACCACAGCACAGCAGCCGAGTACAGCCCTCACCATGAGCCCTGGGATGGTTTCCTGACCTCGTTAGTGGTGCTGCTGTGGGCAGGGTGTTAGAGCACCTGCCCTGTGACCCCGCAGCTGGAGAGGTCCCTCGCCCTGCTGTCAGCCCTGAGCATCCACTCCGGAGTGGTACGATGGGCAGCTCTGCCTGGCACAGGTGCCTCCTCAGCAACAAGCTCCAGCTTGGCAGCAGATCCTGGGAGAAGGGAGGTCAGAAATGAAATCTTTCTTCCCAACTGAGTGCCCTAACCACAGAGCCACAGATTTAGGCTTTCATATTTCTTTTTGTCTTCTGGTCCCCATGAACCTCATTTTCCTGGAAAAGTGGGTGCACTCCCATGCAGCAGAGGGGTAGCCCCTCCCCGCTTGCCAAGCCTGGTTCGTAATCTTGTATTTAAAGGGATAATTTTGTACTTTGAATCTCCTCAGACTAAGGGAAGGCAGAAGCCCAGGCCACCCACTTGCCAGAGGGGACAGGGCAGCCTCTTGCAGGTGCCATTAGCAGACGGCTGTTGTGCGTGGAGCTGAACACATGGGTTTTGTGGATGCCGGATGTGTCGAGAACAGATTTGCCAGAACAGACCCGTCTTAAATACAGGCAGTTAAACATTGCTTCATTTTCTTAGAATGTGGTGGATCCTGAGGTAAATAAGAGCAAGAAACCCTAACACATCAGTCAAGCAACTTACCTCACAGCAACTCATGGGAGCAGCCAGCAATGTAAATCCGTACCACCTGAATACCTTTGAAGGCACAAATCCATTTCTTAAGCAGCAAAATCATCCTGAGATGTCCTCTGCCCCACTGCTCATTCCCACCTTGCCATCCCAGAGCCATCAGCTTCTCAGGTATGTTAAGGCATACCTGCCTGCCCAAAATCATTTAATGACCCATTTCATTAAGTAACCAGCCCACCCCACTTCCTAACTCATCCCAGAGTCAGGCAGCCCACGCCTAAAACAGTGTCTTCTGTTGCCACTTCAGGCCCTTTTTCTTTTCTTCCTGAATGTAACAGGCCCAAGGACTAGATAAGATCTGTCCACCCTGGGACAATTTTTAATGCCTGTGAAGGCTCCTACCACCCCATTCCTCAGCTGCCCTTTGCTTCCCCAGAGCAAACATCATTGCTTAAGAGATGGAGACTGATCAGCACCTTCCCTGTACGTGTGAATACCAACTGCAGCCTACAGCATCTCCTGGTGCCTTCTCTGAGAATGCCTGGCGACACACAACACTGCTGACACATCCAGACCGATGGCCCTCAGTCTGGCCCTCCAGTGTCTTTTTTTAATACCTGCGGGAAGGCCAAACTACACAGCAGCTGACATCAGGCAGCGGTGACATTGAGCAACACTGACAGTCATGCCACAGCAGCAGTGCTGCGACACCTTCCAGCTTCGCCTGTTGAGAAGGCTCAGGGTTGTGGGTCAACAGCTCGATGTCTCAGTGGAGACCAGTGACAAGTGGCATTCCTCAGGGATCAGTGTTGGGACTGGTGCTGTTGAACATCTTTGTCAGTGACATGGACAGTGGGATTGAGTGCACCCTCAGCAAGTTTGCTGACACCACCAAGCTGTGTGGCGCGGTCGACACGCTGGAGGGAAGGGATGCCATCCAGAGGGACCTGGACAGGCTGGAGAGGTGGGCCACTGCCAACCTCATGGAGTTCAACAAGGCCAAGTGCAAGGTCCTGCACCTGGGTTGGGGCAATCCCAAGCACAAGTACAGGCTCGGTGGAGAGTGGATAGAGAGCAGCTCCGAGGAAAAGGACTTGGGGGTACTGGTGGATGAAAAGCTGAACATGAGCCGGCAGTGTGCTCAGGCAGCCCAGAAAGTCAACCATATCCTGGGCTGTATCCAAAGAAGTGTGGCCAGCAGGTTGAGGGAGGGGATTCTCCCTCTCTAGACTGCATCCAGCTGTGCAGCCTTCAGCATAAGGAAGATATAGGCTGGTTGGAGCGAGTCCAGAGGAGGCCACAAAGATGCTCAGAGGGCTGAAGCACCTCTCCTATGGAGACAGGCTGAGAGAGTTGGGCTTGTTCAGCCTGGAGAAGAGAAGGCTCCGGGGAGACCTTATTGCAGCCTTCCAGTACCTGAAGGGACTACAGGAAAGCTGGGGTGGGGGGTAAGGGACTTTTTACAAGGCCCTATAGTCACAGGACAAGGGTTAACGGGTTTAAACTGACAAAGGGTAGATTTAGACTAGATAGAAGGAAAAAAATTCTTCACGAAGAGGGTGGTGAGGCACTGGAACAGGTTGCCCAGAGAAGCTGTGGATGCCCCATCCCTGGAAGTGTTCAAGGCCAGGCTGGATGAGGCTTTGAGCAACCTGGTCTAGTGGAAGGTGTCCCTGCCCATGGCAGGGGGGGTAGAACTAGATGGTCTTTAAGGTCCCTTCCAACCCAAACCATTCTGTGATTCTATTTCATATCAAGAGAGACAAACCTGTAGGGTTTTTTGGCCAGTTTCTGGAGTTTGGTGGTGGCTGCAACATGCTCCTTGGGGCCCATCAGGCTTCAAAATCACAACCCAGTATCTGCCCTCTGGGTGTATCACCAGCCCTTGGATATCACAACTAGCACTCACATTTATTCACAATGCTCTGACACCACCATTACCAGTGTTGCTAAAAAGCAAAGATGAAGAAATAAAAGAAACAAAACTATTTACACTAAGATTAAATCAGGATAGCTCTGTTCTTTGTGACAAGTTAACAATTTCTGGCAAAGCCACATCCCAAGCTCTTCTCAGCCACTACCCTCTCTTGATGACCATAGTGGCTTTCACAGTTGCTCTCCCTTCCAAAATCATCCCTAGGCCAAACCAGCAGTCATCTGCTTGAAGCCTGTCCTGTTCCATCTTTACAAGGGAGCTAGGCTTGCCCTGCCTCTTAACCCAAACTGGCATCACTTCACTTTGTGAAGACATTAATATCTGTTTTTTGCACTCAGGAGACAGTACCAGTTAAACAAAAACCAACAAAACCAACACTTAAGAACACCTTGACCATCCTTCTTCCTACCTTCCCCTTCCAATAGGGAATGTAACTTCAAACTCTCCAGCTAGAATGCATCTTCAACTCAAAGAGGAGGGACTGAAGCAACCCTTTCCACCAGAATAATGTGAAATAGTGCTCTGTATCTGCACCGCTGTTTAACTGGCCAATAGCACTTGATACAGAAAGGTTCACAACAGCATACTACTACGGGTGTTTTTATTGGTCACAGGCAATGTTACAAAGCAGTTACACTGAATAATGCTGTCACAGTCATATCATGACAGGAGGTTGCTACAACACATTGAAATTTCACACAGTGAAACTACTTTAGGAAAAAAAATCATGCTTGTAACAGAAGATCAAGTAAATACATTTGTTAAACAACAACAACAAAAAAAAAAATGGTCCCAGGATTTCAGCCTGCTCAGACTGAAGGTAACAAAAAAAACCTTCCAAAGATTTCATCAGGCTTTGAATCCAGCCCTTGGCATCCCCTGGCCAAGCAGTAAGGTAAAACACCTTTCTGCTCAGTCACAGGCCCTTCATTCTTCTACCATACTTGTGCGTGATGCATTTTCTTCTTCTCAAATAAGAACGTAAAGGTGTAATTGACTACGCCAAACTTTGTACATAACAGAGCCCATTTTGTCCTATCAGGTGTAGAGAGTGGGAGAGTTACAAAGGTGGTAGTATGCGTACTGGAAAAGGAAGGAGGTCCTACACTCCTGAGTGCCTGTAGCAGCTGTTTGTAGCCTGAAAACTTCCAGGAAAGCTTTTTCCATGCTTCTTCAGCATTGGCATCTGGTAGCGTCTGCATTCAAGATGGGTAACTTCTGTGAGCTGGAATTTGGGTGACACAGCACTAAGAACAGCTACAAATCCAGCAAGGATCTGGTCATTTGCTGCCAACAGACAACTGAACAGCCTGTGGGCATTTACTGTAGCGATGAGAAGTGCCATTAGAGAAGATCATCTTACTAGTCTAAGGCAACAGTCTCAGTGCAAAATTACCTTTTCATGACATAAATGGGATTTCAAAACAACAGCTGACAAAACCATGCACCAAATTGAGAAAGACACCTTTGCTTCATGAAAGCAAGATCTTTTCATCAAATCTAAGTTTAGTTTGAAGTAAGACAACTATTTTGGGGTGCTCAGAGATCTTCCTGAATTAAGTTCTTCTGATTTGCAGGTGACTGAATGCATCCTGTACCTGCTCATTCTGCGGATAGATACACAACGTGCAAACAGTGCGCCAAATTCTCCTTCAGAGGTGGAGACACCAGAGGGCAGCAGCTTCCTAAGGCTTCCCAGCCAACAGGCCTCCTCAGCCAGGCGCCTCGTCTGTGTTGGGCAAGTTCCAGCTACCAGTCCTACCGACGTACAGCTCCTTGCACCACCGCACTCCATTATTTTTACGAGCCCCAAAGCTCAGAATGTAATTCATGCTTCAAGGAAAACTGGAGTGAGAGGTGCTGTTGTTTATATTTCAATGGTCACGAAGGATGTAGTTATTTTCCAGAACTGTATCTGCTAATTATCTGTATTTCTATAGTAGAATACTGATCGTAACCCATGCTTTATAAGCTTCTTCCTCTCCAGTGCATATAAAAGATAAAATTTTTGTTCGTGTAGCACTCTATGATGATCAAACGCTGTTAGCATTTAATAATGGACATGGTCTACCACATTCAAGCGGGAATGACAGGAGCTGCCATCCTGTGTTACACGCAGGAGTCCCTGAGATACAAAACGGCACCCACTCTCCTCCCTACTGGCATTTTGGTCGAGAGTTCTCAATAAATGTTCCAGCTTATTTTAAAAAAATGTTTTCATTAAAACCAGTCTATTTACAAATCAGTTGTGAAATGGACAACAACATCCCATGGGAAAAAAATCAGACCGTTTCAAAAGTTGGTAAATATGTTTTTAACTGTAAAATCTCAGATACTGGCTGTTTTCTCTCTTGATAGAAGCTGAGTCCAGTAAGTAATTCTACATCTCTGATCCGAGCAGTATGAAACCTCATCCTCTCTTCAACCCACATGGACTCAGTCTTGCCATCCTATTGGGACAGAGGAGAAAAAAAAGGGTTTGTAAAACATCTTTTTCTGACACACATTTAATCAATTAGCAAAAGACATTTTGATGTTTTATAAAGACAGAAAACAGTAAGAAACAGAGCACTGGATTATAAATAGTTATAAGCTTGCATGAATTTAGTATCTGCTGGTACTTCCTCAAGTATACAGAACTTGGGGCTGCACCAGTGAAAGTCTGTGATAATGGGAATGGCAGGTGAGGTCCAGCATCTATCCACCACCTCCGATAAAACTATTTAAGACCTGTGCCCAACTTGGGTAGTGACTTGCGTAATTCTTCCCAGTAGGATACATCCACACACTTCCCATGCTTTGTTCTGGTTTATACAAAATATAGCTATGAGCATTCCCATCGCAGTGACAAGGAACCTGAACTAAAAGTAACCTATGCTCCTCCTCAGGAACACTGGTGGTCTTCTGGGTATACATCTGGGTCAAGCATTGACCTTTCTTGGTGGATGACTCCTCTTCTCCTAGAAGCCCTTCATCCTTTACATCTGTGGACCAGATACTTACAATGAAGAGGTCTATATGTATCACACTGATTGTCTCAGCATACTCTGCCTCTACCCTGCTAGCTCTAAGTTTTGTTCTGGAGAAGAGAAGGCTCTGGGGAGACCTTCCAGCACCTTCCAGTACCTGAAGGGGGCTGCAAGGAAGCTGGGGGGGACTTTTTACAGGGGCCTGTAGTGACAGGACAAGGGGAAACAGGTTTAATTTGAAAACAGGGAGGTTTAGATTAGATATCAGGAAGAAATTCTTCATGGAGAGGGTGGTGAGGCACTGGAACAGGTTGCCCAGAGAAGCTGTGGATGCCCCATCCCTGGAAGTGTTCAAGGCCAGGCTGGATGTGGCTTTGAGCAACCTGGTCTAGTGGAAGGTGTCCCTGCCCATGGCAGGGGGGTTGGAACTAGATGGTCTTTAAGGTCCCTTCCAACCCAAATCATTCTATGATTCTTTAAACAAGGAACTTTTATTTTCACATTTGAGCATATATACAGACTTAACATAATTCCATCTACAAAAATACTGTCTTCTCTCTCTCTAGGTGACCATGATAGCCTGTACTGTTTTTACAGTCTAACTAGTTAATCTTTGATATCCAGCAAAACAAGCTCAAGCCTGATTTCAGATGTTTATGGGGACTGAACAGACTACTTACTGCACAGCTTTCACTGTTGTCTTCTCTGTGAGGTACAATGAAAGACAAGGCATCTAGAGACCCTTCACACTCCAGTGGAGTTTCAGAAGTATTTTTACAAGTAGTCAGCACAATGAAGTAGTGAGTTGGAACTGGAACCTCTGAATTACCGGGATGTCTGAAACAAAAGATCTTTCTGTGAATCCACGAAATCATACTTGCACAAAGAACAAATGACAGCAATCAGCTATATTCTGTTATATATATATATATCTCCAGCTATTTAGCCCAAAGAAAGTTTAGCCCTAGAATTAAAATTACAGATTATTATTTTGCAAATCAGGTTTGGCTTGTAGGCTGATCTAAGTAACAAGTTTGATGAAGCATAACGACAAACTGATTTACCATAAAAATGTGTAACAATCCAGAGTAGGTGGAGAGTTCAGCCTGAGCCCAGAAAGCCACCTGCCTGCTGGCTTGTACCAGTTTTACTAACCAGTGTATTTGTGCTCAACAACTTAGTAGTGGAACGCTGCCAGCTCAAGAAGCAACCACCAGGACACCAGGGATAAATCCCTGCTGCATCTATTCCTACCGGCAGTGTCATAGGATTGAAACATTCTTCCACATTCAGAAGCTTCTCTTACACTTCAACTTCAGGATTCAGGGTGACACATTTTGAGAGTGCATTTTCTCTTTGTGCTTGTTGCTTATTTCTTAGCTTTACACTTGTGTATCTACTTAGGGCCATTTGTCTCTGAACCAATACAACCAATGTCTGGAAGATGCTTTCCTTGCTAACAAGGTTCACAATTACTTTTTGACCACTAATGAAGCGAAGAAACAGGATTAGAATGTGAAAGGTTCCCACCTTTTCACCTTTTCTGGGGTATCATAGAGCCCATCAGAGTCATAATCAAACACAGGACCACTGACTACGTTGACACCGCTTCTGGCTGCCGCATATTCAGGTAGCAGGTATTGATGGAAGTAGTTCCACAACACTGAAACACAGTAATGGAAGTGGGAAACATGATCTCCAAGAAGCTGTTAATACAACTCCCCAGAGTTTTCAGTGGAATATAAAGAGACAGGATAAGCTAGGAAAATAAGTTACACAGGTGTTTAAAGGTGACATGTAACTGAGCAGCAGCACGCACTGCAGTATCTGCTGGCACCATGCTGTCAGTCACTCTAACCCCAAACATGACTGAGGGAGGCAGAGTGATGCTGCTCCTCTGGGGCCTTGTGTTTTTCTTTGGAAACCCAATCATTAAGCAGCTAGAGGAGGGACAGTGAGGAGACCATGCCTGTCTGTGTCTTGCCCCACTATCAAGCTGGCCTGGTTAGTTTGTTCACTCACACCTGTGAACTCAGAAGTATCTTACCAATATGATATTTTTAATTACAGCTGACCACTATTCCATTACAAAACAGGACATCACTTTTGTCCAGAGGAAGTGCCGCAGTTACCCTTCTTTTTCACCAGGAGTATGTTTAATCTCCCTCAGCCAACCATCTCATTCTCTCTCACCCAGGAAAGCCCAGGTCTTCGTATCTTTTCAGCCAGAGACGATTCTTTTCCTGTTTGTTTAGTGACTGAGACCATAGATTCCTGCCTGGAAATTCATCTGAGTTCAGAAGACATTCCTAAACTGGAAATTAATTTAACTCACAATTATATACAGTATCTGGGTTCTCTAGAAGATATTCATTATAAAACCCTGATTAGGTAGGTAGCAAAATGCAAACGATGTCAGACATTAAACGGAGACATTTATACTATGTTCCCATGTAATAAGCCAGTTGATTAGGAATCAACCTCACAAAAGGTGGGACTTTTTCACAAGAGCAATAATCCTACTTCAAGGAACTTCTCATTGAGGTAAGAAGCCCACAGTCATGCACATCTTATCAGAGGCAGCTGAGCCAGAGATCACTTGCATGGTTTGGAAGTAAGCAAAAAAAAAAAATCAGCAGTTTTTCTTACATTCAACTGTGCACACAGAATATTCATACAGATAAAATACCTTTAAATGCAGGATACATTGGCACAATGTTGCTGGTAAGCAAGGCATCATAGTGAGGTTTCTTTCCATCTGTCATAAAATCTAAACCAAAAAAACAATAAATTTCGGTTTTGTTACTCTGAACTTGTGTTTTCATGCTTTTAAAGACAGGTGTAGCAACATTAAGGTGGAGCTGACCTAACTTCACTTTCCAAAACTGATGTGGGTCTAAGAGCTAACTTCAGCACATGCTGGATCCCACCCAAAATAATCTTACAAGCACAAGTAATTGCACTTGTCAGATATATAGCAGAAAAATTTTTGTAAGATTTAAAAATATCAGAACAAATTTTTGAATTGTCAGGAATGGAACAAAATTCACTTAATGAGTGTCAGACCAACTTTTTCTGACTGCAGAATTTAGGCACAAAACCAGGAGTTTTGTTGGAACTTTGCAAAATTAGACTTGATGTGAGTGTTTAAATAACCTACTATTCAGTACTTTATGCAGTAAGGTCAATGTAAAATGCTTCCAAATCAGATCAGCAACAGTTCAAAGAGTTTAACCACTTGTAAACAATTAAGCATTTTGTAATATGTTTGAGAATCAAAGATATATTCTTCACACCAACGCTAAACTGCTTTACTAATGACTACATATGGCACACAGCGGTATATTTGAAATAGAAAATAAATTTATCAAGGCAGGTTTTTACTTAATACAACCACCCTAAATTTTACTTTGGATAGTTCCAACTAACAACTGTCATATAAAGGGACTTTGCAATTTACTACCTTGCCAGACTTGACTCAAGGTTTACATGTTCTTTCCATTTTATTCTACAAGATGCTCCTTTAGAAACCCGACAAGTTCCAAAGCTTTCGGGAAATAGTAAGTGACCCTGGACAACCCACCAGCTGCTGAAGCGCCTAAAATGTTATTCTTTCTCATATGCTGAAGTGAACTGCAACAATTGAGTAACTACTGCTTTATACTCTGATTAGTTATCAAGAACATCTATTGAAGACGATACCTACTACATTCCAAATTATTGTATCAGATATGCTGTGTAATGAAGGCAATGTACTCACTTGGTGGAGAAAGGAATCCGTAAGTTAAGCGAGGATGACTGTTGTAGAACAAACATGTCTGGTTATGTTTAAAAGAAATACGAACATCCTTGTGTAAACAGCTGAAGGTATCTTCTGTAGCAGAAACCCATTTGTCCTGTTGAACAAGAAAGTATCATTGTTAAAACCGAGAGCTGACTTACAACAATTGTCTCAGTGTAGGGGACTGCAGAACTCTAAATATTTAGCTGCAACTGCCTTCAACGGTGTGAAGTGACTATAAGATGCAAGAATTGTTCCTCTTGTCAGTGGAAAACAAGCTCTCCCATCCATTCTATGCATGTTGGAAGTGAACAGAATTGCAGCATTTCGGTTGAGTTGAGCGTAACATCTTCCAGAAGAGGACCTAGAGGTGCCCATTAAAGATAACGTGATCTACTGTAAATGTACTTGTTCATTCAAGCTAGGAAACAGATGTGGTGGTGTTAACCATCTCTTTCCTCTGGGCCTCTCTCTTACAGTAACCGGTTTCTTAATGACACTAGCCTCAAAATATTTAGGATCAAGCAAACCTTGCCAGAGTTGAGTTAAATGTATTATAACAGTCATTATTTAAAAAATTAGAATTCCCAGATAATCAAACTAAAAAGAATCCTTTACTGTCCTGATTACTCTTAAGCAAGATGCAGCTTCTAAGTTTTCTTTGAATGGGAAAGGCCAAATTGGAAAACACTTTCATTCACAAGGTCAGTGGTCTGCATGAGCACATGCATCCTAGCGCAGGGTTCAGGACAGCAAAGACCAGATTTATCTCCACTGACCTCTTCCCCACCTACCCCCAGTCTGAGAGAAGGATCGGATCAGGGCACGAATGGTTCAAGATAGCCCAGAGGTTGTTTTTTCATAAGGATCCTGCCACATTACTGCTTTGAAGACTGCTTTAAGGCTACAAAACCCACAGTGAGGCCAGACTTTTAAGGACAGCACTGGCACACAGGTATAGCAGACCTATGCTGCCAAGCAGTAAACCAGCATAGACTCATAGGGCTTCTGCGTCAATGGCAACGGGCTCTTCACTTCCTGGTGGATCTGCTTGCTCTGGAGGTAAAACTGCAGCTCACTAAGATACAGGAGAGTCAAAGCCAATCCTTATTAGCACAGGAAAGTGAAGAAAAGCTCACACAAAATTTCTCTTTTAATCTCATGTGGTTCTACTTCATACCCTGGAAGATAATATCATGAGCAGACCTAGGAAGCGTTCAGGAATAACTGACATTCAAGCTTTTTTCCTTTCAAGGTTTCTTCTAACCTTTCTTCATATACTCACGTCTTTGTTAACAGTATATGCACTCCACAGAGACATCCTGTAGTCTTTGCTGTACCCACTAACATAGCGGTTATGGAATAGGAGGCAGTAATTATGTCGCTTCTGTAGAACCCTGGGCCGTCCATATGGCAAAGTAAGTTTCTCTGTTTTCTCAACTGCAGCAGAAACAGCGTTTGTTACATTTCAGTTAATACCAGTTGTTAAGCATCTTACTCTTCTATACATCTAAGGTCACCCCTATTTCCAACTGCCAAACAGAAAAATCGCAGTAACAGAACAAAAATTTAATTTTTATATCAAAGGTTTAGTTTCTGTGTCAAGACAATAAATTACTCTATACTGGCTTTGTAATGTAATCATTTAAGTTTCTACTGTACAATATTAAGTTTATATTTGAAAGAAAACATTTTGCCATTTAAAACAGGCTCTAAGTTGCAAAGTTAAAGCCTTTGTTGACTTTGTTTCAATTTAAATATATAATGTGGGATCAGCTTCTACATAACATTTAGACAGGACAGTAACCAACTGTGATTTGAAATCTGCTGAGGGGACTATTTTAGTAGAAAACAAAGCCATATGTAGAAGTGACATTTAAAGGACTAATAAATATAGAGATCTAAATAATATTTTGTTCTGACAGGCTGTCAAGTTATGACAATCAATGAGAGAATATGCAAATTGAAATAAGCAATATACTTGAAATAATTTTAAGGAACATCTAGGCTGGCTACTAGAATTCTTTTCTTCTGTGATAACACTTTCTATATGTAACTAGTAAGTGCTTAATTCATACAATTTATATGGAAATTACTGCTATTAAGACCAGTGCTAAACCAGGTCTCATGATAATCCAAGCCAAAACCCTTCTGTTTCAAAAAGTGTAGGTTTAGAGCCTTAGGCTCCTATTTCTACAAAACAGAACTGAAATAAGTTATGTGCCTGGCCTTGCCATATTTCTTCAATGCTGGGTTCAGCAAGGTACTCAGGCATCCACCTACACATTAGCAGAGTGTTTCAGTGAAAGCACTTAACACACTTAGAGGAAAGCACACTGCATCATACTACCTGGATTTCATTATGATGCTCTCAAGAGTGTTACAATACTGACAGTTACTTTAAAAGGGTTCTGGGACACATTTTAAAAAAATGTCCTGTCATTAGTGGAAAAGATTCCAGAAAGCTCTATCCATTCTTTGTGGCAGAACAAACTACACAAGCCAACAGAAGCTTTCAATTAGCCCTCAATAAGCAGCAAGTACTGGATCCTGCCTGTAACTGGTATTTAAGTCCAGTCCTGAATAGTGAGTTACAGGGGGGTGTCACCAAATAGACTTTATTTGCATAAGAAACCAGGATTTAATGAACACGCACACACAAGGCAAGGTCTCTATCAGCCTATTTCTTTCTGACAGCCTAATCATCTTGATGTCATCTTTTAAGGTATTAGCACCAAGGGCCGTATTTCATTTTGACTTACAGTTTTCGTGATTAACTTACTGTCTTACCTGCTTCATGCACAAACTGATTTATTCTTTTAAGAGACATGAGCATGTCTACAGCCTTGCAAACTGCAGCTTGAACATGGCATGTATATGTCCAAAGAATGGAAATGAAGCATAAGTGAAACAAGCAACAGCTTAAGACTGTTTAACAACTTGACCATATAAAATACCCCTTATGCTTCATTAAAAGCATGTTGCCATCATGATGTCAGCATTTGCAGGGATTTATCATCAGATACTTCCCCATACACTGCTTTTGCTTCCCATTCTGGAGTGCTCATTACTTCAGTGGTAGAAAATTCAAAACTATCAGATAATACATGTGTCAAAGACACACGTATAAAGATTCGCATTTAGTTGAGAACAAATGGTTCAGTAGGACTGTATTTGAAAGCCTCAGAACTGTAGCCCCAGTGAGTATTTCACTTAATTCTTACCTCATGCACTTGAGATCTGCACAGAAGTTTAGACAAACATTTTATATTTTTAATAATTATAAAATTATAGCAAAAATCTAAGAAAGTTCTTACCTTCTGTTTCAGTGAGATTCAAACGCTGATGAAAGTCCCTTATCGGCAAGTCCTATAATCATAAAGCAAAACCAGTAAGATTCTACTAAGTGTTCTACAAAGCATATTATGAGCCAAGAGTACACTTGGAGTATCAAATGTAACATCTGTCCTGCAAGTTACCCCTATACAGAACTCGCTGACATCTCCTGGAGAGGGGCTACAGAGAATTTGCAGAAACAAATTGTTTTTGCCACAAGCAAATCCACAACCCAAACACACTGCATTCACAGAAGGGAAATTTCAACATAATTAAGCGAAGCAAGCAATAAGTGAATGCTTTCCCCATCAAAGCTTGCTTTTGTGGCATTTTCCAGGCTCTTCAGAGCCGAATGTGACTTGATGTAAGCCAACTGCAAAAATGAATGCACAAATACAGGCCTAGTACCCACGGCAGGGTTTGATTTTGAAACCAACAGTAGAGGACTGCAAAACCAGTGGGTAAGAGATAAACACTGGATAATCCAGAGTTTCACTGTTTGAATACAACACTGACACCTGTTCCCACAACTTTAACCATTCCCATACTTACCCCTGTCCTGCAGGAGCAGCCAAGGCTCACTGAAAAAGCTCTTTGTCCCATCACAGAGCATTCAGAAGGATGGCTTACTTCTTTGGGATGGTGGGGGGTGTAAACAGGTTTCCTTAAAAGATGGTTTAGGCGTCCATGAGTTCCATTGTTTGGGGCTGGTTTCAAATCAAGCAAGTCTATGAAAGAATTCAAAATTATATTAACAGGATAAAAAAAGACTAATACACTGCTGCTTGTACTGTGATTACAAGTATGGGTGAGTCAAAGCTGCACTGCTTCCCAATCGTAACACCCAAAAGGGAAAGCAAAGTAACCCCTTTAGAAGGAAGCACACATGTCCTTAGCCAGACTAAGGATGGTCTTAGTCTGCTTGCAACACCCAAAACAGAAAGCAATGTACCCCTTTAGAAGGAAGCACACATGTCCTTAGCCAGACTCAGGATGGTCTTAGTCTGCTTGCAAAGGGGGACAAAACAAACAAAAAATGAGAGGCTTACATCTCAGGGGAAGTGAACATGCAGCATCCAAACCTGCAGTGGGGGACAGAATGGGAATCTCAAACACATGAAGCTAGTGACTACATAATACTGAAGCTTTCTTTGGGGAATAAGTTTGGGGCTTTCTGGGGTATTTTTTTTTTGTGAGGGTTTTTTTTTGTTGTTGTTGTTTAAGGGTTTGGGTTTTTTTAAATTATTTAGAAATCAAATACGTAAGCTTCAGTTAACAAGCACCACTAAATGGTAAAGCCATAAAAGAACCTAGTCAGCACATAAGTTTGTCACTTAGGTCTAAAATGTTAAGCTTCAAAATCCTCAGGAAGTAGTCTAACCACAAAAACATCTATACCCCCCAAACACCTAAACCTCTGCCATTAAAGTAACTTGAACAACTAAAAGCTGTCTACTGCCACTACTCAGACACTTAGACACCTTCAGAATACTGAACAAATCAAGCCCTGCTTCATGCTTAAACCTCACTAGCATTCCTAGATTTGTTGTTCCTCCACTTGACTCATACTGAATCTATGAAATCAGACATTTTCAAAAGACAGCAGGTGATGAAATGCACTTGTATCCAAAAGCTTGGTGTCTAGATCACTCCCTGAGAGCACAAGAGTCAGAGCTGAACTTCCTTTCCTACATGGCGAACTGAACACGTTTCTCCCTGCACTATGCCACACCACTCAGATAATGTTCCCTCAAGATGAAGCCACTTTGCTTTGGAAAGAAGAATAAAGCCTTTCTAATCCTAGCAGTCCCTGCTCTCATGAATACAACACAAAGCAGTGAAAAACAAATCAGAACCAGCCATGGAACTCAGGTCCCCACTTCAACAACTAGATCACATTGTTCTGTTCTTATTATATTGAGTATCTAGGAATTCACAGCACTCCAGAAATCCCTAAGTCTGGCACTTTAAATGCCTTGGAAAACATGAGTTGAAATTCCCAGATTCAGACAAGACAATTACAGCATCACAGAGTGGTAGGAGTTGGAAGGGACCTTCGGAGATCATCTAGACCAACCCCTCTGCCAAGGCAGGTTCATCTAGAGCAGGTTGCACAGGAACACATCCAGGTGGGTTTTGAATATCTCCAGAGACAGAAACTCCACAACCTCTCTGGGAAGTCTGTTCCAGTCCTTTGGCACCCTCAGAGTAAAGAAGTTTTTCCTCAAGTACAGGTAGAACTTCCTGTGCTCCAGTTTGTGTCACAGGAACACACCCAGGTAGGTTTTGAATATCTCCAGAGACGGAAACTCCACAACCTCTCTGGGAAGTCTGTTCCAGTCCTTTGGCACCCTCAGAGTAAAGAAGTTTTTCCTCAAGTACAGGTAGAACTTCCTGTGCTCCAGTTTGTGCCCATTGCCTCTTGTCCTGTCGCCAGGCACCACTGAAAAGAGTCTGGACCCATCCTCTTGACACCCAACCCTTTAGATATTTTTAAGCATTGATGGGATCCTCTCTTGGTCTTCTCTTCTCCAGGCTAAACAGACCCAGCTCTCTCAGCCTTTCCTCACAAGGGAGATGTTCCAGCCCTCTAATCTTCTTAGCTGTCCGCTGGATTCTCTCCAGTAGTTCCCTGTCTTTCCTGAACTGGGGAACCCAGAACTGGACACAGTACTCCAGATGTGGCCTCCCCAGAGCACAGTAGAGAGGGAGTCTCTTGGTCTTCTCTTCTCCAGGCTAAACAGACCCAGCTCTCTCAGCCTTTCCTCACAAGGGAGATGTTCCAGCCCTCTAATCTTCTTAGCTGTCCGCTGGATTCTCTCCAGTAGTTCCCTGTCTTTCCTGAACTGGGGAACCCAGAACTGGACACAGTACTCCAGATGTGGCCTCCCCAGAGCACAGTAGAGAGGGAGGATGACCTCCCTTGACATGCTGGCCACACTCTTCTTAATACACCCGAGGATACTACTGGCCTTCCTGGCCATGAGTGCACAATGCTGGCTTGTGGTTAACTTGCTGTCCACCAGCACTCCCAGGTCCTCTGCAGGGCAGCTTTCCAGCAGGTGACCCCCAGCCTCTATTGGTGCCTGGGGTTGTTCCTCCCCAGGTGCAGGACCCTACACTTGCCCTTGTTGGATTTCATTAGGTTCCTCTTCACCCAACTCTCCATCCTGTCGGGGTGTCACTGAACAGCAACGCAGCCTTCTGGCATATCAGCCACTCCTCCTTAGTTGAAACTTTAAGTGCTGAGATGTTGTACAGAAGGGAGACAGTATCTCTTCTCTGGCTGCACCATGCAAGGTGGTGCCGTTGGGCATCTCCATGAGAAACGCTAGAGCCCCAAAGGCCACGTGAAAGAAGATGCTTTTCTACAGTCTAGAAGGCACTAAACATTTTCCTTGCTCAGGGCTTAGATAAGTCACCTCAATTTCCTCTATGAAAGTTAATGTGCTGACTTTTGCCCATCCTGTTCTTCTAATTCTTTCTTTGTAGGATGAAGGAAATCTACACCTCAGTGACTGCACTTAAAACATCAGATCCATCATTGAACTTGCTTCACCGAGATGCAAGTGAGGACACTACTCCCTCCCCTGCAGCATACACAGAACACATCGGGGGGCACAAGAAGATGGTTCAAGATCAACCATGACTTGAAAAGACAGCAAAGCATACAAGGCTGTAAGACATGCTTCCTGAGAGTGGCCTGTCTCCTGTTCCAGCAAAAAATTTAAACACATGGTTTAAATATGGTATACCTGAATATCGCCACTGATCTCATGCATGTGCAGTGCTCCTGTTAAATGTTTTCTGGATCAAACCCTTTGGTAATACTGTCTCTCACAGATGCAGATGTTAGAGCAGGTATAGATCCTGGCAAGAGAGAAGTAGGCAGGAAATAACAGAACACAGGTGAATACCTCAAGGGGAATAAATGAACAGAAAGCAGTAGAACTACAGATAGGCTTTCAGAGAAACCATGAAATACAAAATGAAGAGGGGACAAAGGAACAAGAAGTTGCAGTAACGTTGTGTTTGAAAGGGAGGAGGGGAAAAGGGCTGCAAGTTGTCTATTTTTCAGAAAGAAGTGCCACTTCTCTGGTGCAGTGTACTGTACAGTGTCAGAAAAGAAAGTGAAGAATATCTGCATATGGAGTGGGCTGTCTGTGATCCTCAAATATAGAAGCAGACTGCATGGAACAGAAATCAATCATGGATTCTAGAGTGACACCACAGAGGGGTGAGGAACAGGAAACCCAGCTACTGCAGAGACAACTAGATTCCAAAGCAATGGGACCACAGACAAGACAGTTGCAGTCCATCAAAAGGCCAAAAAAAGCATATTTGAAACACCTGTTGTATTAGGCACTAAGAATGGACAGGAAAACATCCAAATATAGAATATATAAATTCAACAAGTGAACGTATGTATTGTAATAAACCTCCTCCCAAATTCATCATTGTATGAATCAAGTAAACAAAAAAATGTAAAAGATTCTTTAATTCAGATAAAATTTAAATTATTTATATCAAGTAACTAAAATTCTTAAAATATGGTAAACAGCAAATAAGGAAAACCATGACAAAACACAAGAAATTGTTCAAGTGTATAAAAAGCAAAGGGGGTGACAGACTCAGGCTTTCTGGAAATGACCTGCCTGGCAGCTGCACCCATACCCATTACTATGCTTGTCATTTATTGTTCTGCCTGAATAAGACCACCTGAGTGATTAATATCATAAAGCCTCTATTCAGATAGAAGGGAGAAATGTCCCTTCTTGATGGTAGGGAGATTGTGCAATAGTCAGTTTTAGTAGAGGTGAGTCAAAGCACCAGTTCTGGAACAGCCACAGGAACAGAGTGACCAGTGGAAAGGAGATACACAAGGTGGCCTGACCAGTAGGTCCTAAATAGCTGTTAGTTGTTTAGAAGCTGTAACTTTGAGAAAACACACAGCTTATTTGTGGAAAAGAACAAATTTCTAAGAACAATCAGAAATCTGTTATTAGAAGATTTACAATGCCCCAAAAAATATTATATATGGTACAGAACAAAGATGACCCCCATCAATTGTACTTACCACACATTAAATTATATACTTCAATGTTCTCAAATGGATCAACTTGAGTACTAAACTTGAATCCTGGTCCAAACCCAATAAAGATAGCCTAGGATTTACAGAGACAAAATAAAGTGGAACTCTGTTTATGACAAGTAGAAACAGAAGATATCTGCATACTCAAGGGGCATTTTCTTCCAAGAAATTAATCTTTACATTACCAACATGGTAAGAATGAAGTCAAAAGCATGTTTGTCTTTAAAAAAAAAAAGGTAAATGTGTATAATTTTTAAAAGTAGTAAGAGTATTAGAAAACCCAATTCTGTCTCATTGTTGCTTTAAAAAGTTGCCTCCAACCTCTTATGAAGTCCCTTGCTCTTCTCTGCTTTTGAAGAAGTTAATTAATTTTCTTAAACGCTTTAAGAGATTTAATAGAAAACCTGAGCCAAAATAACTATCACATTTCAAGCCCTGTAAAAAATTTGGAAGCTTTTAACTTAAGGCTATAAAAAGATCTATGCAATGTTTTCAATGGTTTAAGCAACGGCAAGATCCTAGGTTTCTACACCTGGTTTGCAGCTGTTCATCCTTCTTCTTGCACCATTTCCTGAGCTGCACTGGCACAAGCCATCATGTAGCCATACAGTGAACCTGATCCAGGAACGCAGCCAGCTCAGAAAGCTTTCATTTTTCCTGCTGGCTCTTGTTTTGGTTCAGTTCTCCGACCTTAATGCTGCAGCCGCACAAAGCTTACACTAGCACAGAACAGGGTTTGCTGCAGAAGAAGCAAGAGGAGGCAAGGGCAGAAAATGTTTGAACTCAGATGCTGCCAAAACGATTGTTTTTAAAAATTATCCTGAGATATTCAGCTTATTTTTAACTAAGTGAAACAGATTGCACCTGTCTACGGTATCAAAATACTGAATGAGCCAATGATGCTTTGCACTCCATGGCACCATCCTGAGTAGGATCTCAAAGCTCTTTGAAAATAATGCAGTTGCCTCAGATTTCATAGCTGTGTGGCAAAAAGAGGCTAGAAAATAAACTTTTTTTTTTTTGAGATTAAAGCGTAACACAGGCTGTCATTCGGTAACTGTAGATACTAAAATCTGGAGGCTCAGATAAATGTAATTTGAACCAGATGAGGCAGTAACATGCTACCTCCTTTCTGTTGAGCTAGGTAACTACAGAGCATGAAATTTATGCTGCCGCAGTGTTAGTCACAAAAGGATAAGTTACATCTGTTTTAAGACCAGTTCGGAATGCTATGAACTGGCAAAAAAAGTTTGAGTAAAGTCAACCTACTGAAAAAAAAAAACAAACCCTAAAGCAGAGGATAGGCTAAGTGACTTCCCTGAATTAGATGGAGCTGACTAAGATTCTGATTTCATGTATTCCTGTTATCCTTTCCCATTTCTCATTAAAAGATGAGTTTTGTGACTCTCCTTATTTTAAATATGGCTGACATGCTCTCTCCTGAATGGACTACCTCAAAACAGCGAGGCATAATTTACCATGACACACTAGAATTACAGAGTTGGCAGATCATTTAGCCAACTTTCGCAAAAGACAGAATCAGAAGTAATTACATTATTTCTGAAAGACGCTTGTCTGACCAGTTGCTAGGTACTTCCTGTGGTGGAAGCTCCACAGACTTACAGGGCAAGTTGTTGTACTCATTAATGGTTTAAAAAAAGTTTTTTTAGATCCACTCTTAGTTATTGCAGTTGAACCCTGTTACTTCTGTTTTAAGGCAACCCAGAAAACAAGGAAAGGACTAGCCTTACAGACCAGGGGACTGGCTGTCTGGGGAACAACTTGGCTTGCAAGGCCCTAGGTGATGTAGTGGACAGCAAGCTGAATGCGAGCCAGCAGCACACCCCAACATCCTGTATTGTATAATCAGATGCTCAGCCAGAAGACTGAGGGAGGGGATTATCCCTCTATACTCAGCATTTCTTTACACCACAATGGGATACTGCACCTCCAACTAAGAATGACATCAGTGAAGAATCATCACAAATTCAGTAGGGGGACCCCTAAGGTGGTTGGGGGCTGAAGCTCTTGCCCTGTTTTGCGTTGGAGGTGGTAAGACAGACCTCCCAATGACCCTTCCAATCTGAATTCTCTTCAGAATTACAATTACTGTATTTTTTACTGTATTTGAGGAGGTAAGTTTTCTGATTTTTTTCCAATTTTAATGTCACAACAAAACAACCTGGCACAACTTTATACCCTTACCAGCACAGTGAAATCCCTGGGGTAAGTCTTGTTGGGTTTTTGCCCAACTCCTACAACAACAGAATGCCACCCTGTGTGGGTTACCCAGCAGGTCACAATAGCAATCCTACAAATGCTTGATTTCTTTAATTGCAGATCAAAGTGCCACACATCTTGAAAATAAGAAAGTCTCAACATCCAGCAAAACACAACATTCAGAAATAGGAACTAAAATAGGAGCTAAAGTAAGAACTAGCATAAGTTTAAGTCTCACCTGCATACTGGGGAAACGATTGTCTGAGCCATGGAATCCACCTGTGCAGCTTTTAATCTCAAGCGGTTTCCTATCAAAAATTCACAGTTTATATAACTCAATTTACAAGTTGTATAAAATACATTCAGTGATGCATTGTTTACTTGTCTGTTTAAAGATTCTTAGAGGCTTGTCCATAAAGAATAGCAAGGTCTTTAAGCTCTGGAAGAGAATGCTTTCAGTGATACATTGTTTACTTTAAAATGTTTAAAGATTCTTAGAGGCTTGTCCATAAAGAATAGCAAGGTCTTTAAGCTCTGGAAGAGAATGCTTTTAGAACCAGAATGATAGTTTTTCTCTGCAAATGTTATGCCTTTAGAATTCCCAAGTCTGTCTATCAGAGACATTTAAAGCCAAATATCAGATGACAAAATGTTTGTTCTCAGGTTAGATTTTTAACTTCACTGTCATTTGGGTAACAGAACTGTACAGTCTTTGTATAAGTAGATACTTAAGATTTTTGTTTGTTTTAAAAAAAAGAATTGTAATGTGATTTAGATCATTCAGTTGGGCATCTTACAGTTTAATAAAAACAAATCTCCAACCTATGCCAGGTTCATACATACAATTGGTGTTTGCAGTTCTAGTAACCCAAACCTGATTTGCATAACTTGCACATGTTTAGTGTTATGCAACAGGGCTTACTGAATACATGGGCTAAAAAAAACTCTTCCCCGATGAAAGCTCTGGACTATTAGAGGTGTTCAAAATTATTCTATTATAGCAGATGCCATTAATCTGGGAGTTGTAAATTCACTAGTCAGAACACGTAAGGTAATTAATAATAGCAGGCTCCACATTCAACATATGCCAACGGATCCCTCTCAAAACTGATTCAGCCAAGTAGCTGTGCACATGCTTGGCTTTCCTGACTCACCTTGCCACACTTTAGGCATTTCCATGGTGTGCTCAAATACCTGACAAAGGGGACCTTAATTTTATAACATTTGTGTCACAATGCCTGTCGCTACCTGCATCCTCAGCAGGGAGAATATCTATAGCTGCCAGTTTAGGTTTGAGCCTCCTCAGGCCAGCAAAAGACTGTAGAGAAAAGCATGCGCTGCTTCTCTGCAATGACCCTTTGCTATGACAAACAAGAATACCATGCCCCAGGAGCTACCATTGAACTCTAAGCATCTGGAGGAGAAAAGCTATGAGGAAAAAAAAAAAACAAAAAACAAGTTATTTGCTGTATAAAGAAGTACTGAAAACTAACTTACCTAGCAAGCTGCCATTGGGACTCCAAATAAAAGTGCAAGGGTTCAATCCGGTCATTATAGGAATAATGGAAACGCTTGGGTAGCTGCTGTTTCATGTAAGCTTTGAAAGGCTGATTTGGTTCTATGCACTGAAACGTTTAAATCAAAATATCAAATGTACATTTCACCAAAAACTTTTGCTTATGTCATGCACAGTTCTAATAACGCACTTCAGTTGCAAAAGGTCTGCAATAACTTCCACTGAGGACAACAGGATTCTATCAGCTTTTAGAGTCACATGGTCTGGGACAAAAATATTAACAACTATTTAAATAACAAACACTGACTGGCATTGCACTCAACAGTTATTAGAAGAATATTTATACAGGATTATGACACAATTTTTCTTGCTGCCTACAGTTGTAGGGAACCAAACAGTACTGCTTAGAATTAGTAAAGAGATACACTGAGGCATGATCATCGTGATACTTTCACAAGTGGTAGGAGACCATCCAGTGCAATAATTCTACAGCTCTGTAATACAGAAAGTAACAAAGAAAGATTTTAAATGGATCACTTGGGGCAAATAGATTTTTATTTTTCCCCACACCAACTAAGATCCATTAGTGATAAAAAAACAAAGCCAAAAAGTAACCACCCAAAACACACCTCTACAGTAATATCGGAATTTTTAATAGCAAAATCATGTATATGCACAGCACAGCTCTCACCAACAGCAGTGTCTGCACAACTGAGCAGCAAACAGATTGTGGTGCAGGGATGAGAACAGAAGTCAGGTGTAGAGCAGAAAAAACAACTCCTTAAGCTGAAACTGACAAAAAAAGTCAATAACCCCTCTCAAGTCTCTTTATCAAAAAGGTGTGAGCAAGAAAAATCTTATGCTTGTCCAGGAAAAGGAGCTGAGCTTTACACTGACTTGGACCTCAGCCAGCATGGTCCAGATACACTAATTCTCTAGCGTGAAGACCATGATACAGCACTAGGTAAGGGTTAGTGAGAAGAAATGAACACAAAACCTTAGTAAATGTACAACCATAGATAGCCATACAATACCTTACTCAACTTTGACCTTCCCTTCCTCTGCATGGAACTACCTCTGTTGTTAACTGTGCAGCATATGTAAGGTCACTGATTCAAAGTCCAAATGGTAGGTAAATAGCCCAGCAAACAGCTGATGCTATAAAATACTTCTAAATATCACTAGAAATTAAGCTAGAGCAACAGATAAGATGACACTTACTGTAAGGTTTCTGACAATGCCTTCATAGTTAACTGGAAGAATCATATGTAAGAATTAGTCACCTAAGTTTAAAAAAAAACATCAGATGTAAAATGAAAGCATTCCCATCATGTAACACAATTAGCTTCATTTCAAAAAATTCTGCACATAAAAGATTATTTTTCTAGAATAAAAACCATATGGAGCAAAACAGTCACTGAAATGTCAAGCTACTGCTTTTATGAAGTGGTACTTCACAGTCTCTCCTCCCCTTGCTTACTTATTTACAGCTTTAAAATTTTAAGCTATTAGCCATAGTTAGAAAAATAATCCTAGAAGGAAAGTTTTCATAAAAGAGGCAGCTAAATGCTGTGCTAATCAAAATGGATTTTTCCTGCTTGCTAATAAATTGCTAAGGAAAAAGAAACAAAATACAACTATTGAGACAGCCGTTTTATCTGGCAAGCATCCTTCAAAAGATGGCCATGTGCAAGCTGGCTAAGATCCAGATGCTTAGACTCAAGCCAAAAGGGACCATTACATCATCTAGTTTGACATTTTGTGTAACACAGGCCCATTACATTTCACACAGTTACTCTGTCCTGAGCCTGATATCCAAATGCTGGACTAGAGTACATAAAGGATTACACTACCAAGGGAACCATTAGTAATTCCGGCATAGATATATGCAGTGCTACAAAGACAGCAGTGCTACTTCAGGCAACCAGCACACGTGTCTGATTCAGTTCTTTCTGAACTTGTTTCTCCAGGGAGAACCTGGAGCTGCATTTGACTCCCACGTTTCCCAAGGAAACACTTAAAACAGTTTATAATAGCATCCAACAGTGAAGTAAACAGGACTTAGTGACCACGGTTGAGACCTACAAGTTTTCAAGGACCTGGAAAACTACAATCTAGACAGAAAAACCCTATCAAACATAAGAAACACCTGTGTTCAATGTTAAAAAGTACTGAAAACAGCAGGCCTTAAACATTCACCTAAAATAAGACTGCATAACGAGTCAAAGTTCAAAATTTGTAAACTTTCATTGATTTTTACTCAGGTTTATTATGTTATTATTTGAAGTTTACTCAACTGCTGACAGGCCATTAGAACTTTTTTTAATAGCTAGGAAATATATTACAATATTCATAGGGCAATATGTAAGAGAGACTAACAATCTAACATTCCTTTAAGACAGACGTCTAATTTATACATGAACTGCTAAATCAGAAAAATTAGGTGAGATATGGGGGGGATTTTTGGGCTGCCTTAAAAACCAGATAACCAATGCAAAGGAATGCCATTCACAAGGTATGAGCATTTGCAGTTGGTCACTCTGAGGCAGCCCACAAAAGCTATCTGTAGGATTCAAATACACTTTCAGACCTGCAACTTCAAATGGTCTTTAAAAACACAGGTGCACCACTCAGTGTTTCCTCTTCATCATTATCCAGGTTGTCCCTAGTTGACCTTCACACAGGTTTACCAATGAAATATGTGGCTCCTAAGCTTGTGCTCATAAAGTACACAGCATATAACAGAGTAACAAAAATTAGTTTAGCAATTACATACAAGAGAAATACTCATCTGGAACATTATTAGGTCTTAGGCGAGCTGCAGGACCAGGTACTACTATGAAATCGTGAACATCGTCCAAGTAATTGTTCAAATATGCTGTTTTTCTGCAGCTCCCTGCTTCCATCCCTACAAAAGAAAGTTTATTTTAAAATGGCAATACCAAAGTAGAGTAGCCTTGCTGGGGTGACATGTGACTTAAGTTGCAGAAGTCAGAAATGTAATTTCTCAGGTCTTTTTATCAGCAACTCCAAGATGTCTGAGCCAAGGAGTCCACACTACTCATGTATGGAAGAAAACAAAACATTACATAGATACACAAAATCAACCATTTCCTCAGCAGAGAAAGACACTCCAATTGAACAGACAGACAAATTTTCTTCTCTGAACAGACAGACAAATTTTCTTCTCTGAACAGAAATCAATCTTTTGAGTCTAAGAATAGTAGTAATAATCGGACCAAGCATTCATTTAGCCCAATATCCTACCTAATAGGGTTCAGTAACATATCTATAGAAATGCTGAAAAAGCATGGCAATTATGGACTGATCTTTCTCCCAGTGTTCCTTGTCAGTTTACAGAAGTCAAAAGGACTTTGAGTTGACTATTGCATTTGAACTCTTACTTCTAATAATTCTTGACAGTTTTACCCCTCCATTAACGTCAAATATTTTTTAAACCTGGATATTTGGCTTGGATCATTCCCGGTGGCAATGAGATCTGCAAGTCAATTTTGTACTGCATGGAAGTGCACATATAATTTATTTGTCAGGAAAAGAAGCAGAAAAAATTATTTGCAAAATAAGGAAGTTATAGTACTAATTCCAGAAATATAGAAAATTAATTACAGAATTAAATCAAAAGGCTTTTTTATCCACTGCCTTCTAATAATGGATATGGGAAGTAATAACCGAAAGGAAGATACAGCTTAGATTTTCACTTCTCCAGCAGTGCACAAGCTATTGCTGCGCAGTTTAATTAAAGGACAGAATAAAATGAAATCTGTCTTCTACAATTCATATTTTTAATTCTATTTCTTTTATTAACTGGTAATGTTAACAATAGGAATTAAAAATTAAATATGAAAATTTAATCCCTCCCTATGTTCACCACTTCTTCCCTGCCTCATAACATAGATGTAGGAAAATCAGACTTCATAATATAAAATGTAATTTTTAAGTAATAGCTGTTTCATTAACCTTTCCAGAAACATGCAAGTAAAGTCAGAATATTACTTTGCAAAAAACAGCTCTTCAAAATTCTGATATATTGTTATAAAATCAAATTTACCATGATCTGATATAAAAATAATGTTCAGGCATTTATGCAAGTTCATTTGCTTGAGACCATCCATCAGCATCCCCACTATGTTGTCCACCCTCTGTAATGCCATAATTACCTGCAGAACAAAAATAGGAATGTAAAATAAGTGTTAGTCCCTTCAATTTAAAAAAACCCAGAATTTATTTCTAGGGAAACTGAACAAATTTAAACTGTAACACTATATGCTAATAAGGAATAAGGAGTAGTTCTTATAGACTGTTCAAGGCTCAGTGCAGTCCAGACATAAATGAAGGACACAGGGGACCTAAAACTCTGCAGTAACCCCCAAACTCATGACAGGGAGCACATACAGTGCGTATTAATGGGAGAAACTGTGAGGACAGGAGAAGACTTACAGCATTCTTAAAAACCCATTAAGCCTGCTTTTTGCCTGCACCTACTTCTCTCAGTTGTACACTCCTTAGTCTTTAATCTACTGGGAATGGACTCAACAGGTACACCTATACTGCTAAATAAAAATGGGAGCCTACAGACTGCCTCGCACCAGCACTGCTCAGGGCTACCTCCATCTACAGAGAACTGGCTCTACCTACACTATACAGCTCTTGGCCCCAAGCAATACTAAGACACAGCTACACATTTTTGTGTGTTATTTCAATTGAAGATGTTTAAAAGCAAGAAGAACGACGACAAAAAAGACCACACCACCCACATAATAGCCACTGAGGGTGGTTTTAAAGTATGAAATTGAAGCTGTTTCTTGCATTACCGGGGCACAACCAAGGAGAACAGGGAATGCCTAAGGACATAGATGCTGATGGGAGCATACCAGAGTGCTGAAGAGAATAGAGGAAGCCAAGCTTGCAGCACTCCTCCTCAAAATTTCTTTTGAGACACACCCTGGAGCAAACTCTCCTTGGAACTGTGACTGGGTATTAGTCTCTGAGCAGACTAGTTTAACAGGATGGAAAAACTCAAAGAACAGGCTACCGGTCTAGCACTGCTCGTGATCAGGCATCTGGTTTTCAAGCTCACTTGCCCAGACACAGGCACTGGGGCTACTTTTGAATACTTGCAAAGTGAACAAAACAAAAAGTATTTTTAAATCAAGTACATTCTGTTACCTCATTAAGCTACCAAAAGCTGTGTTGCTTTGTGTGAACAAAGATGAGATGCTCCTGGGGAGACTATATACAAACCCTCAGGGTCTTTCTCTCCAGAGCACTCCTGACATACAGCAATTCAGATCCACTTATTAACCAAAGAAAAGAATCACCAATTTAAATACATTCCCTATATTGTGGTTCCAATTAGTTGTCTGCTACTTCACTGGACACTTACATTCATCTTACAGTTCCTTATAGGAACTGCTCCCACCTCAAGAGGAGTTAGCAAGAGCTGTTGTCACCCCTGAGGTTAAATACCTAGTTAAAATGCCCCAAATTCCTGGCCATTCAAGACCTGAGAATTTTACAGTGCCCCTGATTTTTCCAAGAGTCTTTTCCTTTGCATTTTTCATTTTGATGTTTGGTAAAATACATAGCTATTTAGTACTTTTGTAAACAGGAGCAGTCCCAAAGGCTTCTTGTTTATACAATGGGTACACCACAGATTGATGGGGTGTATGTGCCTTTTATCACTCGCCTTCTGAGAAGGCATATAATCTAAATGCAGGGAGATAAGAATAATATTCATCAACCTTTGCACAGAGACTGGGGGAAAATGAATGACAATTACATCATGAATACTTGACCACCAAAACTTGGACCCTTGCTCTAGAAGGGTCTTGCCAAATTGGAAGTATACAAACTTTCTGCCCCCCTCCACACTCCCTAAAATCAACATACAGAATTAACAGGAACAGATACAACAACATACAAGACATACTGAAACATGCTTTGGCAATTAAAAAGTTATTGAAATAAAGAAAATAACAATTAGCCTTACTAACAACAATTAGACTTACTAGATTCTAAATAGGCCATTACACGTTTTGTATCAATTTGAATTATGGACAGGCTGTCTATTCAGAGATTTTCTTCCTAGTAAGCATACTGAATGTGGTCTTGGTTAATCTAACATGAACTATGGAATTTTTATCATAAGAGTTGGAGGAAAGCTTCAAATTAAGGAAAAAAAAAAGAAATGAAGAAGCTACTTACTCCACTGCTTACTGGTCCAAACTTATGGCCCGAGGAATCTGGTTCTTCTAAATACAGAGTGTAAAAGTGTGGTCTATATCAAACAGTACCAAAAATGTAATATTTTACATACATGTTGAGACAGTTTGAAGAGATTTTATTTCAAAAACAGATATCAAATATTGGAAACAACACTATCATTCAGAGGAAGGACAATACAAGGGAAAAGAGAGAAATGTAACTTAATTAAGGTTTCAGTCATAGAAACAGACTTGCATTAAATAATATTTTAACATTGTATATATGATTTCTGTTTTAAATTGCATCTTATGCATTATTCTAACACAGTAATTCATTGCAATACAGCTCAAACAGAAACTTACACTTGCAATCGTATACCTACCTTTCACCTTCAGGTAACTGCAGCCAGCGAAGAACAGTTACCACCCTTTCTTCAAAGGGGATTGAGCTGTATCAGAACAACACAAAATTAAACAACCCTCTGTCTCCAAGAACTAAAAAATTTTAGTCACACATTGTAAAAAAAAAAAAAAAAATCAAAAAAATCAATGTACTTAGAGAAAATGGAATTCAATTGAATTCCACTAATGGCTATTTAACAGGACACAAGTTCATCTATGCTAATTGGCTGTGACTCTAGAGGAGTTAACAGCCTGATCTAAAGCTGTCTTGAATTTTGTCTCTATTGATTGAAACGCGATTGGAATAAAGCACATAATGTTGCTTGTGTTTATTATACAAAGAACAATTGGCTTCAAGGTGCAAAATCATGCACAGGTTTCTGTTCCTGTATTATGTTTTGAAAGTGTTTTGGTTTGGGGGTAGGGTTTTTATAAGTGTTTAAACAGTTTGAATACAAGTTCTCATGCTATGTCCCAAAGTAGATAGTCTCTAGCAGATGCTGAAGTAAACAATAAGCATGTTGACCTGTAACAACAAGGCACCCACAAAGCTGATAATTCAGCTACCTAACACAAGTTCACGTAACAATGTACAAGTTTCCTAGAGAAGAAAAAAAAAAAAAAGTAGGTGGTAAGCCAAGAACCAGACCTTCCATGCTTTATGAAAGGTGTAGGATGAAAGTGTGACCCTAGCAAGATAGAAATTAAAAGCCTTTCTTGGGCAAGATTTACAATTATTAAATAAATGGTGCTAATAGATTTATTCAGAATTTTCATTAGGCAGAAAATGTTTAATTGCAGTGAAGAGCAATCACTGACTAAAATATTACTTCCATAGTTTGAAATATTTTCAAAATTTGCAGTGAAAATAGTTTCATATTGGAACAATTTACCAGTCAATAGTAAAACTTTAGCTTTCATGGACAATATCTCGTCAAGACCTGATCCATTCACTGTATGAGGAGTTTGGATTGAATGACTGTAAAGACACCCACAAAAGATTTTTATAAGTCAAAACAGAAAAGCACTAAAGCTTTTGAGCTAGCTGCTCTTCAAGCTGATTTTCCATATCTTCCCTGCAGAAGATTTGCTGAGGAGTGACAGAAATGACTAGACAAAGAATGTATATTATATTGAAACAATGTTAATTGGTTCCTATCTTTTTTCATGTCATGTACAACTACTTAGAAAAGCAAGGAAAAAAGTTTATGCTTTAACTGCTGTAATGGGACAGGCGCCAGAGAAAGTAAATCATTCATCCAAGACACAAGAGTTACATACCTATTGTAGTCTTCATACAGGTTTGGAAAGGTACCATTAACTGCTACATCTGAGCCAGGCCAAAAGAACGTACCTGCTTTTAGCCCTTGGTACATAGCTGTTAGCCAAATCTGCAAGAGAAGAACACTCACCATCATGAGTGCAGGTCACTGAATGATCTGTTACCACTGCCACCAGCTTTGCACCTTTCAGCGGGCTCAAAAACTGAAAATGTTAAGTGAGGACAATCAATTTTTCATGTCATCGCTGTCTGTAATCGAGATACACCTTGCAGCCCGATTCCTTATGGCAAACTCCTGCGTCCCTTCTGCTGCTACAGCAGGGGGAGCCAGGACAGAAGCAGTAACCATGAGCTCCATTGGATGGAGCAGCAATTCAATGGTAGAGCCATGGCTTAACACCAGGAAGACAAAGGGTCTCAAGGACAGTGATGCAAGAAGGGGTGGGAATGTTCTGAGGACCTATGCCCCACATACTCTGAAACATGAGAGCAAGACTTTGGTCAACTCTTCTGATTTTACTGCTGATCTCATGATTTGCGTATTTCCTTTTGCCTTCTGCATGTTTTCCTGCCCAACTCACACACCACTTTCTTCAAAGTGGCCTGCAAAAGTCAACACATGTTCTTTCCTCAAAAAAAAAAAAAAGTCCCACCCCACATGAAGTAGCTGCATCTGTTCCCTTGCTATTCTTCAGGCCTGCACTCATCCAAACTTTCCCATGCCACTTCTTCTTGATGGCAGTTTCAGCAGATTTATTTGCCATCGCTACTATTACTGAACTGGAATTTTCATTTAAAGCCACATCTTCAGACTTAGTAGTAATTTGGGCAGAGTGTAAACCTTTAGTACTGCTTATTACTAAGACTAGTCTGTTGATATCCTCAGAGAAGTTAACTGCAAGCCCACTTCAAATCAGAATAAAATCTGTTATCAACTATTTTAAGCTAGTTTTCTCCCTAGAAAAAAATTTCATTTAAGTTCAATAAAATCGGTCACATTTTGTTTCATTTGTCATTTCGCAGCTCTATTATGGCAATTCCTAATCATGCTGAGTAATGCTTCTTGGCTGACTTAGAAGTACCCTCTCTACTCTTTCAACATCACTATGCATCCAAGTGATATTAAGTAACACAGCAGGCTGATGTGCATTCTCAGCAGTGTATTAGTACTTACAGGCTGTCCTTGGTACCACTGTGGATTAAATTTCTCTTCACTTTTAAGGGTGAAGGATGCATTTCTTTTGGGGTCATACATCTTGTTATCGATTACACCATGAGATTCAGGATACAGCCCCTGTAATTGATGTAAGTGTTATAAAGAAAAAGAACCTTCTGGTTAAATACAGATGTCTGTTAAACAAATACGTCCGGTGAATAATCTTTATGTGATTTCTACTCCACAAGTACCTCGAGATCCTAATTTAACAGCAACACCTACCATTGCTACCAAGCCCCACCTTCCAATTCTCAATTATTTCTCACTAAGATTAAAAAAAAATAAAAAATAGGTACATAACTAGTTCTGGGAACAAAGTGAAAGATACTGTCTCAATTCACACATTTCTTGTATCTTTAGTACCAATGACAAAGCAATTACTTATGCAGGACCTCCGTCACATGACCAAAATCTGTGATTTCAAAGGAGAATTGCACATCAGCAGGGGAAAGCTTTAGCTGGAGATAACCATTGCACGAGCAGTGAAAGAAGTGCTCAGAGGCACCAGCACTTCGGTATTAACAGACTTCATGCTTTGCCCTCAAGCAGACTGCCTCCTTTCCACATTAAAGAGTGTAACACCACCATTAGGACCCTGATGAACAACACACCTGCTCCTTTTCACAAGAATAGGGAGTGAGAGAGAGAAGGTGTGCTGCAATTTAGTGTAAATATTTACACATATGAGTGGAAATGTTTACATAAATGAGCAATTGTAAAGTGGTGTGACCTTCCACCTATGTGGGAAGGCTTGCAGCTAGTCTTGTAAGAATTGGATTACTTAATCAGATTAGATCTGACCACTTAGCTGTAATGTTATATAATGACCATTAATCAAAATTAGATAGTGTAGTATATACTTTTTCATATACTGAAGGGAAATCCTATTATTTTAATAATCCAAAGAAATATACTATTCCCTTGGACACAATCTGATAACGAACAGTCTCTTGAGTAATGGAAACATAATATACAAGAATTCTTACTGTGACAATGGAGTAGTGATTGGGAAAGGTTTTTGAAGGATACACTGGTCTCATATTAGAAGTGTATGTTCCACATTTCTCTAGCGGGAGGAAAAAAGAAAATCAGCAAATTTACAGAAATAAAAATCCTTGCAAGTTTCTCTCATGAAAATATGTACCTATTAAAAAAAAAAGAAAACCAAAAGATATTTCCAGAAAGTTTCCATTCTTCAAAATTCTAGTGTTAATATATTTTATGAAGAAAAATTAAGTAAGTTTTATATATTCCTAATGACTGACTTTGATCATCATATCAGCAAAACCTACAGACCTTATGAAAAGTAGGCATAGATAAGGATAAGTAATCCAAAGAAATCACACCCTCCAAAGTGGCCCTGATACACAGCAAGTGAAGCCTGCAGTTGGAGACCAACTAAGGACTCTACCCTGAGCACTCCCAGAGATGAAGTAGCCACTGGCACAGCGCTGCCCTGGCTCTCTCAGTCACCTGTAAAATCACTACTTATTCTGCAGTCTCATTTTTGGGGTGTTTTGTTTGCGTTTTTTGTGAGGGTGTTGGTGCTGTTTGTTTTTAAGTAAAAATATGCTCTTATTCTAGGATAAATCTCAAAGTTATCTTGATATAAAAAACACAGTTTAAGTACATCAGTGCACAGTATTTGTTAGTATGAAGAGTCACTAGCCAGGCCAAAGCACTTAGGCAAACCTTACTTAAATTAGGTGCCTGAATTTCCACAGGCAAAAGTATGGGTCCTGATTTTCAGCAAGAAGAAAAAAAAAAAACCCAAAAAACACCACACCACAACCCTTCATTAACAATTTAATTACTATGTCAAAAATCAAACTCACTTCAACTGATGCTTAAGAGCTGACAGACGACCCTATAAGCATCAGTTGAAGTGGGTTTGATTTAAGAGCTGACAGACGACCCTATAGAAAGGCGACCACTAGGCAGTCTTCACTGGCTCTCTGGGCCATTATATATAAACAGAAAATGAAAGATTTTATAACAAGAAGTGTAGCATCAAGGTGCTCTGAAATCATTGGACTATGGCTTTGGATGAGATCTCAGCTGACATAATTTGAGTAAACTGAGATAAAAAGAAGCCAAGCTGGAAAAATAAGTCCTCCCAAGTTACAGACTTCCCCTCCCACATTTGCTTTCTGTATTAAATCATCACTGGTACCCTTTTTGCTACTGCAACACACTTAATGCATTTCAGTCACTTTCAGATTTGTTGTTGAGGCTGTTTTCTGAAGTCATGTGGGTTTTTTTCCAGGGAGGTTGGGTCAGGTTGTTGATTTTTGTTTTGTTTTTAATGTAAGAGAAAAACACACTTAAACTTCTGTTTTGTCAAAAATCCCAGGGTTTTTCTCTGGGTATTTCCATAAGAGCTATCTTTTTTTTTTGTCTTGTTGCCTTAGTTAAAGACAATTTAAGACAAAAGGAAGATTAAAGTTTTGGTGCCACAGTGTAGGAGTATGAAAATGTCTTCTCTGAATCACACGCAGACATGACTATGTCTGTGCTCACTGACAGCCTTCAGCTCCATGCTGAATTGCCCACATTTTAGCAGGTAGTAAAGAGAGTGAGCATATAATAAAACCTGCTGAAAGTGGAAGTTATGATATTGTTTTACAGGCATGTAACAAATTTCTCCAAGACAATACCAGAATTTTATTATAGGCATGTCAGAGTTAACAGGAGTAGAAAACAGGAATATTGTTATCTAACAGAATGATGCACATCATCAAATGTTTTAAAGACTAAAACCCAGGGATTTCACATGGTTCTCATTTAACAAGAAACTGGGCAGTCTTAAGTTACTTAACACAAACAACTCTTCACTGCTTTGCAAGTGCTGTCATTGATAAACTGTCTCTTTTTGAACATTTAGTTTTGTAAATAGGTAACTATGAACCTCAAGAGGATTCAATACATTCTTTCAGCAGTATTCAAGCAATTTATCCATTATTGTTACTTGTCTACCACAGAGGAATAGATTTCATTACCCTTTCCTGCACAGTAAAATACTAAAAGTAGTATTTACACACTCAGAATTGTTTATCTTTACAACAGAACTGCTTCCACTGTTTTCAGTGCCTAGACACATGGGAAATGACACGTGTCCTCCCCCTCTACTCTGTGCTGGTGAGGCCTCACCTGGAGTGCTGTGTCTAGTTCTGGGCTCCCCCGTTCCAGAAGGACAAGGAACTACTGGAGAGGGTCCAGCGCAGGGACACTAAGATGATGAAGGGCCTGGAGCACCTTCCATATGAGGAAAGGCTGAGAGAGCTGGGTCTGTTTAGCCTGGAGAAGAGAAGGCTGAGAGGGGATCTTAGCAATGCTGATAGATATCTAAAGGGTGGGTGTCAGGAAGATGGGGCCAGGCTCTTCTCAGTGGTGTTCAGTGACAGGACTAGGGGCAATGGCCATAAACTGGAAAACAGAAGGTTCCACCTAGACATGAGGAAACCCTTCTTCCCTGTGAGGGTGACAGAGCACTGGAACAGGCTGCCCAGAGAGGTGGTGGAGTCTCCTTCCCTGGAGACTTTCAAAAGTCGCCTGGATTTGTTCCTGTGTGATCTACTCCAGGTGATCCTGCTCTGGCAGGGAGGTTGGACTAGGTGATCTCTAGAGGCCCCTTCCAATCCCTACCACTCTGTGACTCTGTAACATGAAGTACATGGAGGTCTGACACCACAAGCCCTTAGAGTGTCCTTGTGACATCAGTTTTCATTCAGAAATCTATTTTTCTCTTCATGAAGAAAATTTGCCTTATCTGAGCTTTTCATCCACCATTTTACTATTGGGGGATGGAACACCTGAAAGCAAGGTTCTATAACTAGAGAAAGTTGAAGATCCTGTAGTTTATCATATTGTGGAAGTTTTCTGTCAGATTACAAAAAATGCTCGAGTCATCTAGAACTATAGACATAATGCAGAAATAATATTTTTCCCCAGATGGTTCCTTATTTTGTTGTGTCTAAAAGTTGTATTATTGGACATTCTGGTTTTAGAATCCTTAAAAAAACAACTATGTTTAAACCATCAAAAACTCCATGGTTCTGGAAAAGTGAGGTGACACTGATGAAGATACTAAGAAATTTGTATTTCTTAGGGGTCAGAATTTATCATGGGTTCAGAATCAAAGTTTATTACAGAAGTCAATGAGTCAACGTAGCCTATCCAGACCAAAGAATGAAGAAACTTTATGTATGGAAGTTGATGTCACAGCCTGAGTGCTACAGATGTTCTGTGGCACCATTATTTTGTATCTCAGCCAGAGCTATAACCACTTGTAACAGCCAGCCTCTCCTCGCAATGCTCAAGAAACCTTCTTCAGTTTAAATTTTTTTTTACAACTGCATCTAATGAAATTGTTTGAAACTCCTTGTTTTAGTCTAACATGGAACAAAATTTTAAAAAGCTAAAGCCTCAAATACATCTGTGACTTGTTATCCTCTGGAACAGATCAAACTGTAACAACCACTGTACAAAAAGTAAGTATTTTTACTGATTTATTTTTAGTCAAACTGAAACTAGCCACCCAGGTAGTAATTTATGAATGACAAGAAAATTGGCGTATTTTTCAGACACGAAGTGCCACCAGTTCTTTATAGACCACAGCCAAAATAGAGACAAGTAACTAAAGTTACTTAGACACTACAAACTTAAGTAACACACTACAAAATTAGGGAAGAAAAAAAAAAATGTACTTATGAAGCTCTCATTTCTTCTGAAAATGTTTGTCAAGTAAAGGTTCTCTTACATTCGGCACATTTCTACAAGCCCTTCAATATCATTTGTTCCTAACCCCTTCCTTATCAATCTTTTTTCAAGTACAATCAAATACTTTCTACCTTACTTTCTGTTTTCCAATGCCACTCCACCTAATATGAGACAAAATTAATTGTAGAGTAGGAAGTAGATTTACTTCCATTTTGAAGAAATAAAGTAAGCTCACAGAAAAAAAAAATCACCTCCTAAATACGAAAAGAGTTACTTAATAATTTGTAAGATTACGGTGAAAACCCAAAGGACCCTTTCCTCACGCCCACCCTCCCTCCCTTTGCCCCTCCACACTCCCCCACCTAAAGTTCTCTGTGTATGGTTGTTACTTAGGGCAACAACTTCAATTTCCATAGAAGAGTGAGGATTTTAAGGAGTAAGCACAGCTGCATCTATGGATTTTTCAGGTAAGACATCATGGTATTGCTAACACAAAGAAGCTACTCACGTAATTTGCTAATAACAGGTAGAAGTCCACCCCAAGTCTGCAAATACTCTGCTCTGAAGCCATCCAGTGAAAACAGTAACACAGGAGACTTGGTAAATCTGAACAAATAGAAATTGAAGTATTAAAAAGACAGACTGAGAAATAATTTCCTACTACGTATTTCAATAAAGTTCTCCCTAAATTGTGGGGATATTCATTATGGGACTATGAGCTGAGGAATAGAATTCTTGCAAAGCAGGAAGGTTCGTGGGCTGGTGCAGAGGTGAGCAGACCAGCTGTCCAGTCCCTCTGCTCATAGGCTGGCGTAGCAACCCTGCCCAAAGAGGCTGAGCATTGCAGTAGGGCACGCACGGCGGAATCATGACAAGACCTGATTTCAAAATACAGAACAAGTCAACATGTTCATATAATCCATCTGGTGGGTTTGGTACTCCTTACCCTGAAATCAGTCCCAATGGAACAACACTCACCCCTCCAAACCCCTCCTCCCACCCCAAGGTAAGAGCAGGTAAAGAGAAAAGGCAATGTGAAGCCATGGCTTTTCTTTATTCACTTTCCTCCTGAACAACTCGTAATCTAGCTGAAAAGAAGGAATTTATCTTTTTACATACACAGTGAACAGTAAGTCTAATATACATAATATGTTAAATCAGCAACTATAACACATTTTTCCTCTTATCTTATAAAGATTATTTAATCAAGAAGAAATGTTACAGTACCAGAAGTACTACCAATCTCCAAACTGAAAAGCGTCACCCTACAACTGGAACACTAACAGTACTTCTGCGTGGAGCTTGACAGATATTCAGAAACTGATTTCATTGGAGCTAACAAAAATAAACTCTCCTCTTCAGCCTCTACAGATCTTAGAATCACAGAATGGTTTGGGTTGGTAGGGACCTTAAAGATCATCTAGTTCCAACCCCCCTGCCATGGGCAGGGACACCTTCCACTAGACCAGGTTGCTCAAAGCCAAGTCTCAAAGTCTCATCTTTTCCAGCCTTGACTTGTTCCCAGCTTCAGCCCTGCTCAAACAATTTCTCTCCAACTGTAAGCACTTAAAAAATTGCACCACAGATAGGAATAGGCATCGGTAACTTGAAGAAAAAAAATATTCTATGTTTCACCTACAAATATGAGGACACGCAAGACTGCAAAAAAAATAATCACTGCAGTGCAGCAACAACTACTCAAAATACAGATTTGCATGGAAGAATTGAATATATTTTACATGTCAATTGCAAGCTCATTTTCCCCTTTTCTGTTTAAAAAATTCTAAAATAAAAATGGGGGTTTTTGTTTGTGCTTTTTTTTAAGCTTTGTTGCACTTCAGTTTCTCAAAATAAAACAGTGAGAATAGAAGAAAAATATTAGTTATAAATTGTTGACAATTTCTTTAGTGAGGTACCTCACAAAAATATCTGAAGTCTTTTACAAGTGAAACATTTATAAACCTTATTTCAGTCAAACAAAGGTGACTATATTAAACTGAAGATTAATCAGGCAACCAAAACATGTCTACCCTAATTTAATCAACAACTTGGATAACATTTTGGCCAAAAGGATTTCATTAGTCAGGACCATTACACAGGCTACCCTACTCCCTGGACAGAATAAAACATTGAGACATATTCATGAAGTCTGTGTTTGTAGCCTCGTTTTTATTCACATGGTATATTTAATACCATCTTTTCAAAATCTTTTAGGGACAGTTACGTGGGAACAAATGAATGATCTTCAGACTAAGACTAAAGTCCTTTGGCAGAAGAGAGCAGGGAAACTTCATGTACTACCTTTGACCATATTACAAATTCTATTTGCAAAAGTTGCAGAGATCAGAATCTGTGATGCAGAAATTTTCTTGGCACATCACCCCCTCCCCCCAAGAAATTGATCCTCTCCAATGCAGAGGTCTAAAAATCTTCACTGTGAAGTTTCCTGCAATAAAATATGAACTTTGAGGCAGAGACTGTTCAGTATTACTTACTGACAAGTCTAACTTTAAACAGAAAAAACCCAAACCAAATTTAAAACAACTCCTTAGAAAGGGACTTTACGCAACTGTTTCTGGTTTGGCATTTACAAGTAAACCAACTGTTAAGTACATGTTTTTGTCGTCTGCAAATCCAGCTACTGACCCCCTTTGCACATGTAAAATTAAACCTGGCAATACAGACCACTGCTACAACTAGGGAGATTGGCCATTTCACTTCTTACATACGCTACGCGTGCTGAAACAGAGTAAATGATCTGCCCTGTGCTCAGGGAAGCAAAGCATAACAGACTATGTTAAACTCCACTCTTTAGAACAGCTCCAGTAAAATCCACAGACAAACCGACCTGAGCTCAGTTCTGAGATACCGCAGAGATTTTCATGACTTTATCCTGTCAGTAGCCAAGGTTACATTTGCTACTTCAAAAATGTGGTACCACGCACAAGCCAGACTGGGAGGCTCAAGTTTTGGCCCTGCCAGCGATTCATTCACTGTGTCTAAACAGTATGACAAGGGTGTTTCACAGCTCTTGGATAAATATGTATGCCACAGTCACATCCTGACTCCAAACTGAAGGAAATGCAGTGGTAATTATCCCCTCCTATAAACTGGCTTGTATGGAAACACAACGCAGGCAGCACAGGCTTGCTGTGGTCTAGCAGGTTCACTCGTCTGCATGATCAAGAGCCCAGAACTGCAGACCACACTGCCAAGCTGACTTGCCTCACCACAGGCAAGTTAGACCACAATTGAAAGGAAAAAAGTAGAACAAAGGAAAAAAATAAAAGAAACTTCCCTTGAAAAGCTAAATATACTACACAGAATACTTCCTATCCCACACACAGGCACGACTGCCTATATACAGCCATAAAGCATAGGAACTGAACCTTTCTTTTCCACTAAACGTATGTAAAGACTCAACAGGAGGCATAATAGCAATCTTCAAATGTACAGGAGAGATCTGCAGAGAGGAAAGGAATCCACTGCTCTTCCAGCTGAATGAAGCTAAACCAAATAGCAACAGGCTTAAAGTACAGCAAAAGATACTACGACATCAGGGAAACCATCTAGCTAAGCACAAGGATAAACTGCTTAAGTAGGTTTGAATTATCAAAATGTTATTTTACTCCTAGAATAGTGGGCAGGTCTAGATCACTCCTGAAATCTTACAGACCAATAACTTCATAATCCTATTAAATAACATTGAACCTAGTCTTGGAAAGGCTTAGGTGTGTACTTAAGCATTAGATGAGTCTCACTGACATCAGAGGGATTTCTCAGACTGAACACCTCATTGAACACTGCATTGTCTTCTGCCTATTCTGCACAAGAGCAAACCCAGCTAAAACCAAAACAGAATAAAACCAGCAATTTCAACCCACAAAACACACTATTAATATGCACATAATCAGAATTGATATCCTGAGGCCTCAATCCAAAAACTGAGCTTTGTCACCTGCACTCCTGCCTACGCCACCATAGGAAGAACAGGATTGTTTACAGAGTTGTTAATTTTGGAAGAGGCTTTTGTTTGATTCAACTTTGACCACACATCACCCTTTCCTGGGCTGGGTTCTATTGCACCATTGCTGGTTTTGCCAGAATTAAAACAATTCTAGTAGACTAACTTATGCATCCCTTTCATGCACTGAACAGAAATAACAAAAAACCCTAAAAACAAGTTAACCAACAGTAGTTGCCCTACAGCATTTATACCATTAACACTGACTGTGGATCTGCACAAAGCTTTTGCTTGTTAATCCACTCTTAGGGGTAACAGTTCCTAATCTTGCATTATGGACATCAGCATCCTAGAGTCAGTTCCCAGCACACAGTCCTGAATGGCCCCTGACTTCAAGAACAGGAGTTAATGACAACAGCTTCCAGAATCATCTGGCTACCAGTCTCCTACATGGGGACTTCTCAGGGACTTGCACTCCAAGCTGAACAGAAGCTATAATTTCTGTCTTGAAGGAAGTTCTGAAGTGTCCAGTGTTTGTTACTGCTCTGAATGAGGAGGAAGAGGGCTCGTTTGGCATAAAAATATTCCAAAAGAAAATGTGTTTTGATTGGCAATATTGTAATTCCAATGAATGAATATAGCATGATTCAAATATCTTAAGTCAAAAAAGTAATGACATAAGAAAACAATGAAGTGTGCTTACTTTACTGAAAATATCCCCAAGCACACCATAATTTCAAAATCATCCAAGTGAAAATAGTTTTTATTATTGACACTTTTTAGACAAGAACAGAACTGAATTCAACTCATTCAACAAACTGTTTTCTAGTGGAACTCTTCTCAGTACAGAACATTTAAGTCACTTAACTTACACATGCAACCAGAGTTTGCATCCAACTTTAGCTTGAAAGATAATTTGAAGATCCCAGAGCAGAAACCTTACAAGACATGCAGGCTTTTTTCCTGACTGGGAAATTTGCAGTAGTGTTTCAGCCTGAGCACTGATGCCATGAACTAGATGAATCCTTTCTTACTAGCACATACGTAACTTGCAGGAGTTGGGCCAATGTGGAACTGAGCCAGAGAATACAAGGGTTCCATGGCAATTTACACCTTTTAAAGAATGTAGTTCAGACAGCTTGCAAATAATGCTGTCCCACTGCTGGTGAAATCGGGACAGTGCCCACATTTTGAAGCTCCAGGGCTTGAACAGGCAAGGAAGTGGAAGGGTCTTTGGAAGCAACCAGGCAGGGATGCGGTCTTAGGAGTCCGAGATTGCTGTGTGGTTCCCAAAGATGTTTGGGACAGCAGGTATTGGAGCACATGTAGGACGATAATAAGGTTGATGCAAGGCAGAGCTGCTCAGAGCACACACGTGTGAGACAGCAGGGTTCAGGAATAAGCATATCTTGCAAGTCAAGCAAGTGCTGGGATACACGAGTATTGCTGGGATAGAGCAACCCGATCTGTTAGTAAGCACTACCAAATGCTGGCTGAACAGGTGTCCTTCTGTCTGGCAGCTGCTCTTACTGTGGAAAAGAAAGGCAAGCAGGTCCCAGGAAGGCACAATAGGAAAAATAATCTCAAAAATTAAATTTAAGCAAAGAACAGAGCTATGCAAATATACAATATCCTCACCCTTTTGGACACTGAGGTTCAGTAATGTCCTCACACTCTTCTTCAACCCAGCTTGCCTCTCCTTAAAAAATAAATTGCACTCATTTGTTTTAAGACAGTACATTCTTATTGATAAATGCAAGGGGTTTTTTTGTCTTATTGGATGCTTTGAACAATTATACTACGTCCCTTTCATACAAATATGGGTACACATAAGAGATACTGTAGGAATCTGTTGAGGATATTTACCTTTACAAACAGCCTGATAATTGACACAGCAATCTTCATTTTCCACACAATCATCTGAACAGGAACAATGATATTCTAGTCGCCTCTTCTCTCCACACCTGAATTTATTACAGGTCCATATATGGGCTGAAAAACAGACAAGAGAAAAGGACAGCACAATGATAAATACCAATCTAAGTGCAGAATTACTGAGTGTAAATTCTGTCTCAAATGTGTACTCACTAAAAACACTCCTCTCATGCATGCATCATATTGCAAGCTTTGGCACTTTGGAAAATAGAAACAGCTAAACAGCCCAGGTACATAGCCATCTGAATACAATTATGCAGTATATGGTTATAAATATCACAGATCAGAAGAGGTCAACAGAAAGAATCCTTTTTATAGGCCTCCTTAAACACGATAATTTACATGGGTTTAATCTGGTAAATGCCAATTATAAAGATGATCCAAAACAAATCCCCCAGAAAAAAAACCAAAACTGAATCTGAATTTGGAATGCCTAGAAAATACTGACTTACACGGAGGTCACAATGGATTTTACCAGTCACAATCAAGCATTGCAGGTGTTTCAGTAACTCTTAAGCACAGGCATAACTCAGCCACTATTTGAGACTCTATAAATGAACTCACAGAAAGACCTACTGACTTCAGATGATTTGATGTATTGGAATATTCTGTTCAGAAAAATCAATGCAATTCAGGAAATAAACACCTCTGAAAACAGCAGTGAAGCTGAAGATGATCATTTTTTTATCAGTTGTAAACACAAGTAGATCCTTTGTAACCAATGAGGTTTAATATGAATGAATTTACCAACTGAGTGAATACTTAAGGGAAGGTCTTAACAGAGACACAGAAGCCAAATCTACATGTTTTTGTAGAGGACAGTCAATACATGGTCTTCACACATGACTAGAAATTAGAAACCCTTAAAAGCATTCTCAGAAGGTTAATCTCACTTTTAGGAATACTGAACTTCAGTAAGCCTACCAGTGTCAGTAGATCTTTACTTCTGTGAGCAATGGAAGAATCTATCATAGTTCTAGTTAAATTCTAATTTCCAAATAGAATCATGTAACTCTTCATTTATGTTAAGGCTGATTAATTAAAAAAAAAACCTGCACCAAGCAATAAGTTGACATTCTTAATACCAAGACATTCTTTCCAGTTTGCTTTTAGAGAGTGCTTTAAACTGAGGGAGAGTGGTGTAATGAAGCAAAGCAGAGAGTAAATTACATGCAACTATTCCATAAGTAAAAGGCTTCATGCAATTTCGATGGTTCTTCAATAATACTAAGTTGAAGCAGGGATCTGAGCTCAGTTTAATAATTTAGTGTTAAAAGTCAACATGGAATTTTTAATTGCAGGGTGAGACTACACTGAGAAGTTTTACAAATTACATATGAAGGAGTAAGAAGAAAAATAGCTAACTGAAAAGAATGCATATGAAGCATTAAGGCAAAGCTAAATTAGAAGAAACAGTCAAGTTCTGTCCTTTGTGTTACTAACCACACTGTCTTTCCCTGCAAAATTTCTCCGTGGTACCGTTGATACCTCTGCCTGACCCCTGCATTCTTTCAAATCATGAGAATGATCGCAACGTGAGCAGCAGTTCTCCACCCGTGCAATCTGTCCTATCACCCTGCCTTGTCGCAAAGGCCGGCACATGACCCTTGCTTCACACTCCAGCTGGAGAGTAACAGGGCAGAGAGCCTGAGTAGCAGTGCAGGGAGAGATGGCAGCTTTCACAGAGCTGCTGTCCTTCCCCTTTTTCAGGCAGGCAATGACAGAAAGATACAAAATGCAGAATGCACTCTTATTCCTGGCTTGCCTGAGAAAGTAGGAGTTGTGCCTAGCATCAGGGACAATATGGGTCCCTGTTCTCTCACACCAGACAGAGAACAAAAGGCTGGCTGAGGCCTCCAGTTGTAGTTGATCCTCCTCTTTCCAAGGGGGAGGGAGGCAGCACAGTCCCTTGCAGTCCCTCCTTGGAAGAGCTCCAGGAAAGCCAGGCTACTAGCCACATCAGCTCCCACGTAGTCCAGCTGGGTGAAATACAAGCTTTGTTTGTGCACAACAACAGAGCCCTGATGGTTTCCACAGGGGTCCCCACTACTGCCATCACCGCTGCAGCTACACTTGGGGTTGCAATGGCAGGAGCACAAGGAGGGGGAGAGCACTGGCACCTGAACCACCCTGCTGTCCAGCAGCCCATCTCTTGCACCCGCAGCCCATCTGCAAGAAGTCAGGAGTTATGGCCCGACAGCTTTTCTTTCACCCTTACCTGGTTGTATACATGCTTCCTGGTAATCTAAGCAGCAATTTCCAAGCTTCACACAATCTCTATCACAACGGCAGCTTCCAAAGGTCCTTTCAAAGCAACGACCTTTGCAGGTTTTCACTGCAATATTGGATAGCGTTAGATGTCAATGGCTGAGCCCAAATCAGTCAACATGCAAAAGAAATCAATAAGGTCAGCACGTGGAATGACACAGCTCATCATTCCACAACTTACAGGATGGCTCCAAAAGCAGTGACAGCCAAAGAAAAGGAACGTATTCATCCAATTCAACGCTTATTTTCTCTTATTGAACAAATATATTTTTCATCACATCAAACAAAGTTCTCTTCTGTTTTAGCAGGAACATGGTGTTTCATTATTGGCACAGAAACAAGTGAAACAGAAGACTACAATTCTAGTTGTGACTGTCCCTGCCTTGCTGTATTACCAGAAGATGCAAGTACAGTCATTCACATTATGGAAGATCTCCAGCAGAGGAAATCCGAACCTAGGTTTTTAATGAGTGCCCCAAACAGTGAAATGCTTTTGCAGAGAACACTGACCTTCATTTTCACATCAGACAATGCTCTACTTTCTAGAAATAATTGAACATTAGAATTTAGACTGCATTGGCTATGCTTGCAATTCTCCCATGCTCATGTCCTGTTTCAGACTGTCTTCATACAAATCAGAGGAAGTGAAGCAGCTCCAGTTTCACATCCCATTATACCATGGTTAACTTTCTATCTCAAGACACAGGAAAGTCTGTTCCAAATCAGACACAGGAGATATAAACTTGAGTGTACTGCTCACTGGTCTAGTTTTTCTTCAGTTTTAACTTAAAAAAAAAAACCACACAACACACCACAGCATTCTTCAACTAGACTGGGGTTGCCTGGGGCGGGGGGGGGAGAAAAAACACACACCCCTCCCCAACCAACCTGGTAATGTGAAACATTAACAACACTTAATTAGTTGGTCAGTCTGTTCCATCACCAGAAGGGAGTGATTCATTTGGCTCCTTTTTAAGAATCTTGAGGTGTGTGATATTAGGGAAAACAAAATAATAATGAGCCAATAATACAAAGCTGTAATAAAATGAGAAAAACACCTGAACGGGTTCTAGTGGGAAATCAGTAATATAAATTTTAGTTAAAAATTATTGTAGGACTGTTAAACAGATCAATTTTGAAATTACTCTAGCTATTCCCAAAGCAAAGCTCAATTTCTTAAAATATCTCTCATAACGTTCTACCTGAAGAAACTTAACCAATGAAAAAACCACAAATTTTTAAGGACAGAAAACAGTCAGAGGAATTCCACAAGGAACATTTTCAGACTACAATTCTAACCAGTAAAAAATAGCTTCCCTTACCACCCCCCTCCCACCCCCCCAAGAAATTGACTGGAAAAGATGAAAAACAAATGTTCCAGGACAACATGAAATCCAAATCGAGCTGGGGTTGATTTTTTTTTTTTAAATAGTGAACTCAGAAAAGCCAGCCATATGACATCACCACAGCGACAGTTGGGATACATGGAAGCTGCCAGACCAGACATCGACTGCCAGGATCAGTTTACCTCTCAATTGAGTACACGCAAGTACCAAGTGTACCTGAGGCTTATTTCCCATTATTTTCATTTCCCTCTAACTGAAACTGCATCAAGCAGCGTATCCAATCGTCTTCCTGCAGCAAGAAAGGGTGGCATTCTGAGAATATCAAAATCAATTGACAAAAAGGGAAAAAAAAAAAGTAATTGCTTAGAAATATTACTAAATAAAAGGCATATTATTTACCATCTTTTGAACAGCTAGGCTTCAGGCCAAATACACATCCTAGGATTGTTGTTAACATACAGACACAGAGTACCTGTGGGGCAGGAAGGAAAAGAAAGTAATCTTAAGTGACCACTGAATGGTTTTGCAAGCCCTCATTTTCTTTATAATACTATACAATTGTACTGAACTTGATAAAAATGCAGATTAGGAGGCTGATTTCACAAGGAGCTTTCACTCACACAAGTAGTTACATTGTTTGCAATTAATTACTGGTGCATGAACATTAATATCCTGAAGACTGGGGCCTACGTATGTCATTTCTTGTGAAGTTATTTAATGTAGACACGGTGATATATTTCTTTCTCACAAACAAAAAAAGATGTTTATGGTTACACATATATCAATTTTACAGAAATATTTCTTTGCTCCACTTCTTCCTTCCTCCTAGGTTGTTCTAAGAATGTGAAGTAAAGTTTTGCCATTGACCACAGACTACAAACAAGAAGGCATGGCCCTTAAGTGATACCTATAATTTTCTTAGGCAGGAAAACCTTTCCCCACTTCCTAGTATCCAGTTCATACTAGATGTTGGTCCATACCATGGTAAGCAACTGTGGGATGTCACATAGACTGACCACAGTGTCTTACACAGACCAAAAACTATGGCCATGTTTATTTTGGATCCTGAATGCAAGAAAGTTATCAAACAAGTGCCATATTGTCCCTGCCCAGCATTTTAGGACAAGACCAGAAAGCCTAGTCAAATACAGGGAAAGATTCTTTTTAACCTCATTAAATATTGGATTTTTTTAGGAAAAGTGTATATATCAATGCATATACAACAATTAAAGAGTCTAAGGAAAGACAATCATGCACTTACGATGACTATTCAAACGTAGAATATAATAGCTTGCCAGAAGTCCTGAAAGAGAAGGCACTGTAATAATGCAGACTTTCTTATTCAGAAGAATTTGGGGAGGTATGGGTGGGAGAGAATATATGTGTCACCTTTCCAGTCATTGTCTTCTGAGGCAAATTGCTTTCAATCAATACTTCTATAGTTCTGCATACATGCCTGCACAAAGCCCTTTTCTCTTCCTCCCCCATCAGCAAATGCTGCTGAGCCAGTCTTTTTGAGCATGATGCCTGAATCGTGATGTGATGTGGCAAAAATTCATTCAATTTTAAAATGCACCTAGTTATTTCTCATGCTTATCCTTTTAAAGGCTATGAGTCCTTAAATAAGTAAACACTGTTTATGGGGTTTGTTTTTTGGGGGGTTTGGGTGGGGTTTTTTCCCCCAAATACACAGTTCACTATACAATTTTGTTTACTAAGCAGTTAAATCAAAGAACACAATTTCTAGAATGTGCAGCATTGAAATGTAGATATTATTCTGTATTTCTGAAGTGCAAATCATCACAAACCAGATTAATTAATACAAAAATTATTATATATAGCATTCATGAGAAAAGGGAATTTAGACTGGATCTGATGAAACTTCGGCCTAGAATTCTGAACCAGGCAAGTCTGGAATCTTGGAGTCTACCCTGTCTAACAGAGAAAGAAGTACTTTTTGAGTTCAAGTCTGTCTTTGAACTGACAGGGAAAGGGACAAATGAAAGGATAAGGAAAAAAAAAAATGGCATTATCAAGGCATCCAGACACACTACAACTGATACAAAGGTGCAAGTCTCCATTAACCCTCCATTAAGCTGTCAAGAAGGAACACAACTGCAGACCTCTGTATTTGACTTCTTTTTTTTAAAAAAAAACAAACATACTAACATGCAGTATCAACAACATTTTCTGTTAAGTCAGTACCAATAGTATCTTCCACGTAAATTGTTCTGGACCTTTGAATTCTTCCACACGAGATATCACCTAGATAAGAGTATGCACACAGCTACGTAGGTAGCATGTCAGATGTAAGATGTTAGAGCCTGGCAAAATCAGTGGAGAGGGCAAAACCTGTTATTGTTCTTTTAATTTATGTATTATTTGGAAATTACAAATTGATTCATTTGTTTTTAAAAAGCTAATCTGAGACCTTTTTATTTCAAGATAATGATATATCACTTCTCTACTCCTATCAGGTCCTGCTACCAAGATCAAAGAATAGAATGTCCTCTGACATGTAACCACAAACATGCTTTAAAACAAAGCAAAAAGCACACCTGCTTTATCTATGGGTTTTTTCCCTTATCTTCAAATAGCTACATGACTTATAGATCTTATGCCACCTAAGGCATCCTTGTAACGAAAACACACTGCAGTGCCACAAAATGGACTATTAATATTCCCTTATGGAGCTTCACTGTAGGTAATGCACGTTTAAAAAGACACCAAATTAGTGTAAAAATAAAATCCAAATACAACCCACTCTGAAGTGGAGTGTTCTAATACTCTGCAACTAAAGCTGGTAAATCCTCACTAAAGCTCTGACTAGTAATTATTGAAATATTTGGCACCAATTGTCATAAAAAAAAATCAGTTTTCTGTGTTACGCCAGATTTTCAGTTTTACACTTCCATGAACATAATTAATTCCAATAAGCAAAAACGTGAAAGGATTATGTTCACCGAGGTGTATGAATGTTCTTTTGGATAGGAAATGCTACAAAACAGTAATGCTACTTGATCCAATAGTACACTTTGTCTTTCTTTCCTGCAAGCAATACTCTGGAAACATCATAGCATCACAAAGCACAGCATAGCACAAACACTCTCTTGTCTCTGCTGCAAACCAGTTCCTCTCTCAAATTTCTTATACCTTATTCCTTACTTGGTATACGATGTCCATCTGTAATAAATGAATGAAAATCTGGGAACTTCTACTGACTCACTACACCCAAGCCCTTGCTTTCTTAACATTAGTCCCACAAGCTTAAACTTTAGTCTTAAAAAATATTTTACTGCAAAACACTTTAAAACCTCCCCTCCTCCTCATCCCCTCATTTCTGTCTTCAATAGGTAATAGAGGAGCTTTACAAAAATGATAAGTTTAGAGGTAAAGACTTGGACAATGCTCTGGGACAACCAACTCTAACCTAGTTGACTACACCATAATTGCAGCTTAGTGTTTCAGGCTTTGAATCAAAGCTTTATCTTGAGCCTGAACTGCAGTCACGTGGATATTACCCACACAAATGGCACCAGTGTTCAGCTGGAACAATGTGGAACAACTAATGTCGGCCAACAGCAGCAGTAGTCCTGACTAGGCACAGCAAGAGGTGTTAGACTCAATAACTGACTTACTGTCAGTGGAGAGGGTCTACGATTATCAGCTCTACAGATGACAAGAAATAATCAAACCAGCTTTTAAAGGTCACCCAGATACAGAAAGTTCTCTCTGCTGCAGCTCAAATATGGGCTAATTTATTTTGCTTCTTGCTATATGGGACCTCATTGCATCAGCTAGCTCAGGTTTGGGATGCTGTAGTCCGCAGTCTATATAGATTAAAAAAAGGACTAGACAAGTAGCTGCACATATAGTTCAAGTTTCAGCTATCAAGTTTTAACCTTGATAAAACACCACAGCATCCTGCTGCCAGCACCACATTCAGATCTCTAGCTACCACCACACTGTTACTCGTAACACCTGCCCTCAAGGTTTAGTCTGTATTTTAAACAAAAGGAGAAAAATCTTACCTGTTCTCTCCCCACATATTCTTTCCCCCAGAAGGGAAAGCAAGAATTGGGGGGGTTGGGGGGGGGAAAATGTAATTGAGAATGAATATGGGAATCCAAAACTTGTTAGGAAGGCAAACAAAATTAGAGAACCTGGCCTTGCTATACACAAGTAGCACATGAACTTTTTATGGTCTGTAACTTGAGATTGCTATGACAAAATGTCAGGTTTGGTTTTAATATGATATCTGAGAAAAGTTTTTAAACCAACAAGTGAAAACTGGAGAAGAAAGTGTCCTTCTTTGTTTTAAAAATATTTTTGACTGTGTTTGTTTTGGAATCAAGAAACATTGTCATCTAGGGATGAATCTCTGTCCCATCATTGCTTCCTTTACGTGGGAGGAAGCAATAAAAGCTCTGCTTTGTAAACAGAATAGTGGTTGGGAATAGGTGGTTGAGTGTCTGGAAAACTGCAGTCCCAAAAACATTTTAAAAGCCTTTTATTTTGAGCTGAGGAGATGGAAATATGATAACATGGTTAGAGAGCAAGATCATTTCCGTCACTCATCTCTAGAGCTGCAGCTGAAGAGAATTTGTCAGCAGTGATTTTGGGGAGCTGGTGGAAGGGCCACAGGGCCAGCAAGCACACCGGCTGCAGACACTAGAACCCAGTGAGATTGGTCAACTGTACAAGTCTGACATACTGAGAAATCTCTCGCCAGCCTTAGTCCCCTTCCCTTTGCTACTGTATTTTACTTTTCCATTACATAGTCAATGCTACTGTTCCTCTCTTCACTCTTCCCTATCTCTGTCCATCTCTGCTAATAGCCTCCCTACTATTCTATTCTGCATTTTCTTTAGCAAAGAATGCGCTGGTATTTCTTTTAAGGAATAATCATTTTGAATTAAGCTGCTTCTGTATTGACCTTCCTCACTCTGCCTGCCATATATTCTGTTGCTTCCCTTCTTCATCCCAGGTGTTCCACAGCCAACAAAACTTGTCACTCCAAGGTTTGAGGCACATCCATTAATTAACAACTACATAATTAACAAAGAAGCAATGCAAAGTAGTGGTTTCCCATTCTCATCCCCATGATTGACACTCACAATTGTGTCATGTCTATCCATAGACAACATTTAGACTGGGTCTGTAATACCAGTATTACAAAAACCCATGGAATTTTCCAAAACCACTTGCATCTGTGAAGGGCATACGAAGTTTTCACTGTTTCATACTCCTAGAAGAGATGACTAAACAGCCTGGAACTTAACAGTGAAATATCCTTGAGAAAATTCCATCTGCAAAAATATACGGAACACAGCAGTAAATAATGAATTTCAAGTAAGAACAGAGTAACTTGTCTTGAAAAGGGCATTGTTAAAAGTGCAGAAAGCATACTGTACAGAAAAAACCCTTATCTATAATTGCCGGGGCAGTGGAACACTCAGGCTTATAAGTGTTATTTTTGAACATGGAAGACCCCAAACAGCTCCAAGCAGGAGATATTAAATAAAGTTTACTAAACTGAAAGGACGTAGATATTTCACTCACACCAGCACAGCTACATAGCTAAATATCCTAAAAGTTATCAGCACTGAAAAAAGTGCTCCATCTCCTTTTACCACTCATTTCTTCTTTCCATATTTGTAAATACTTTCATGCTCTTCAAAGATTTGCTTCTGTTGATCCACATTCCACAGCTAGAGCCCAGGAGGAAGAGAGCCGCCAAGGCTCTCAGGTCCTGGTTGTCCTGAAACGCTGGGGGTTACAATTATCCTGAAGTCAGTGGAATGAAAAACTGGAGCTAACACCCAAAACCTTTTCAGAGCTAAGACAATAACGTAATCCAAAAATGTATAGGGATTATTGTTTTTCCTCAAACCAGCACATGGAAGGCCTACTCTCACTGTTTCTATTGAATGTTCTCAAAACTTATTACATATTATTGCAGCCTAAGGTCATCCAAAGGACAGGAAAGTTTTAAAAGGTAGCTTGAGTCACTCTAAGTTATTATAAGACTCCACAGAGCTTACTAAAGATCAGCAACTTTGATTCAGCGGGGAATTAACAGCAGAGGACACTATCATACTATAGCTCTCTAAAAACCTTCCAAAGCTATTCAAGTACCTGATTTTTAACAGGAAAGAGACAAAAAGATAAACAGAGTTAGCATCTGTCAGCTAGGATCCAAAATATTTTTCTTATTTGTTGCTTGTCCAACTGTATAGGTACATATTCTCCTGAAAGGTATTAACACATGAGCTGTTATCAAAGCACACAGTTCACCCTTGGCTGTTTCGGGTTTCAATGCATTTTACACCCTAGGAGAATTTAAAGAAAAACTAAAGTGAAACTATATGCTGCTAGCCAAAAAGAAGAGGAAATGTAAGTTCTAGTTAAATTCCCAGAAAAGAGATAGCAGCTGACTCTGCTATTTAATCAGCAGGTAGGTTTTTGTAAAAAACCTAAGGACAAAGAGGACTAAAAACTGATCTTGACTTGAGGAAAAAAGGTAAATGTTGTAAACACAATTGTTTCATTTAGCACAGCAGACTAAAGACAGAACAAGGACCTCCACGTGACAGGACTAAAAACCGATCTTGACTTATGAGGAAAAAAGGTAAATATTGTAAACACAATTGTTTCATTAAGCACAGCAGACTGAAGACAGAACAAGGACCTCCACGTGATGTCTGCTTTCGTAGCAGCCACATACGAATGCATGCTTACACAGAAAGAGAAGAAGTTGTCAGTAGTAGTATGATAACTGAAAACTGTTGTCCAAACAAGCTGCACTTGACCCATGAAAAAAAGCAGAATTGGAGAAGTGACCTTGAGCAGTCTTCATGCACTTCCTATCCCAAAAATCCCTTTTCAAGGACAAAGCTAAAGCTGTTCCGGTTTATAGCGCTGTCCTAAGAGTTGTAGGAATTAACACTGTACAAAGGGGGCTGCTTCTACTGGGTACTGAAAATACTACCAAATATACCCATATTCCCCTGACTTTTACCACAGCAGATGCTGTTGCTACTGCCACCATGCCAGCAACATTAGGCTGAGCAGGAAGACACAGTGACCTTAGAGCAAGCGAAAAAATCCTGTAAAACACTCTAAGAATGTAAGGAGTGTCAAAAATTGCAGAACCACAAAGGGGTACAGGGAAGAAGACATGACAAATAAGGTTTCAAAGCTATTCACTATGGGTCTTTACTAAGCACACTGGTATCAATCACAGGCACACCTTTAGTCCTGACACCTTTGGCCATTTTCCCAATATGAAGGCCAGGGCTGACAAAGAGGCCATTATTTACCTCTGCACCCTTTGAATATAGACCTTCAAAAAAACCAGAAGGCAGACTTTCAAATTTTGCTGCTCTACAACACAGAAACATCATCTTTCAGGCAGAAGAGAAGTCAAGAACTGGCCCACTGCTCACACCAGAGATAAAAAGCACAATGGAAGATTTGCGTTTGATTAATATTAACTTTTGTGTAAGCAGCTATAACAGCATTATAATTCTTGTTATTCTATGAACAGTAAACAAGCCAAAAACACTCAACTGAGACTTGTGCCCAAACACTACCACATATTAAAAGGCATTTATAAAGGTTGATTTGCCTATATACCATTACACAACAGAAGGACAAGGTTCATGCTTACCTGAGTTTCTCCAGTAATGCAAATATTTCATCTCATTACTTCCCTCTTCTCCTTAGCTAACTTATTCACTGTGTTGAACAGTTAAGCAACAGTCTATCTGCCAAAAGTTCTTACTCATACTTTCTTCTGCCCCTCAGCACATTCCATTTACAATGAAATTCACTGATGTTTACTGAGCACCCTTAAAGGAAACCTTTTATCGTATGGTTGTTGGGATAGAGTTAATTTTCTTCACAGCAGCTGGTATAGGGCTGCACTCTGATTTGTGCTACCTTTTATTGTATAAACCTTTTATCGTATTGTTGTTGGGATAGAGTTAATTTTCTTCACAGCAGCTGGTATAGGGCTGTGCTCTGATTTGTGCTGGAAACAGTGTTGACAACACAGGGATGTTTTAGTTACTGCTGAGCAGTGCTGACACAGAGTCAAGGCCTTTCCTGCCTCTCACACCTCCCCCGCAGTGAGTAGGCTGGGGGTACACAAGGAGTTGGGAGGGGACACAGCTGGGACAGCTGACCCCAACTGACCAAAGGGATATTCCATACCATATGATGTCATGCTCAGCATATAGAGCTGGGGGAAGAAAAAGGAAGGGGGACATTAGGAGTTATGGCATTTGTATTCCTAAGTAACCATTACATGTGATGAGCCCTGCTTTCCTGGGGATGGCTGAACACCTGACTGCTGATGGGCAGGGGGGAATGAATCCCTTGTTTTCCTTTGCTTGCATGCACAACTTTTGCTTTCCTTGTTAAATTGCTTTTATCTCAACCCATGCTGTTAAACTAATTTTATCTCAACCCATGAGTTTTCTCACTTTTACTCTTCTGATTCTCTGGCTGGGATTAAACCACAACACTTTTACAGCTGACCTGTGCAACACTTGTGCCACAAAAGGGAGGGGTTTTTTGCTTTTCAGTGCAGACAGTATATTTTTTATTCTGTTTTAATACATTTCCTACCCTGTATTCAAAATACCCTTCCAATATTGATCATTATAAAATATCTTTTCCAAAAATCATATATATTGCTGTTTAATTCAAACAGGACACTCCCACGATGCAACATATTGCCAAATTCTATCAGACAGAACATTCTTTAAGACAAGTATTTATGCACTGCCCATAGCATATGGTCAGTGATGTTTTGACAAAATATTGATTTCTAATACTGGCTCCAAGTTGAGAAACTTTTCATGTTTTCAAAGCCTTCAATTTGCTCTACTCCTCCTCTCAGCTGACAGCAACAGAAACATAGCTTCCATGGCAAGTCCAGTCAGAACAATTCATTCCTTGTGTAATTCTACTGATGTCAGTGAAAGAATGCCAAGGAAAAAATGTGAAGGGCAGGAATTGGAGGCAAGCCTTGCATAATTTTTATATCTTCAGCCTTGCCGAAATCTAACAGTTTTAGCACAATAACCAATTGTTCTGAACTCAAGTTAATAACTATCTCTACAGAAAAATCTATCTATTTAAATTATTAATGTGTTACAGAAAATCTATCAATTTAAACTATGCATGTGTTCCTTATTATTTTAATGTCTGAGAGACCTGCTGACCACCACTTCCATGTAGTTCTGCCCAAGAGCACACTCCCCCTGCCTTGCAGGGGTTAGCTACCTGTGCTTGGGGCCAGTTCTCTGATACTGTTTCAGCTATTGAGAGCACTGTTTGAGAAACTTCAGCCAGTCTTGAGGACAGCTCATCAACAAAAAGCTGGAAGATGCCTCAGCAGAGTCTCCCCTCACCTTGTTTTGGAAGCTGCATATAGCCATCTCTTTGCCCCTGTCCCTGCCTGAGCTCTGTTACAGCCACACTAGTGTCATGTCCATCCTGGTCTAACACCCTATTGATACAGACCCTGACTCAAACTCAGACCTGACTTCAGTCTTGCCTGATCACTGCATAGTCCTCTGTCAGTCTAGACTATTGTCTGAATCTGGAGAGCATCCCCAAGCCTGCTTTGCTCACCTTGCTCTGTTATGTCAAGACTGTCACTTGCCAGCAAGGCCACTGCCCCTGTCTGTCTTGTCATCACATCTGGATACAGGCTTACCTTCACTTTCATCATTATCTGCTCTCATCTGGTGCCTCACAGGTAGATAGAGACTATTATATATATATACACACACATACATACACTGAAAAAATTAAGAGACAAGACACACAAAACTATACAGAAAAAGGCTGTACTTGAATAATTTGCTGAGGGCCAGAAAAAGATAAGATGAAAGACTGAACATGGCGCCCAGGTCTCCCAAACTCAGGCACGAAGTGGTGTGTTGTTGAATGCAGTGCTAAAGAACTGACTTATAACCATAATGCTATCCACATCAAAGCCTGCTGAAGTCAATAACCATGTTCCAAATCACAAGGTTAGGGCTTGACCACTTTCTTGTCATTGCCTTCCCTCTCCTCATATCAGTTCTGTTAATTCCCGACCACGTACAATGAACACAAAGGGAAAATCCCCAAGTCTGGAAATGGAAACAGCCTTCTATGCAGTCCTACTGCCGGGAATCAAGACCCCACTGCAGTGACACAGCAACAGTGGCAGAAGACAGAAGAGGAATTCATCCAGTGATCATATCCCTCTCAGGAGCTTGAACCTGAGAGCAGAACAAGTTTTTGAAGGGTCTGGGCCTACACACTACTTCAAGAAGTCCAACCTGTTTCCCACCTCCTCTCTCACTAAATGCTCCCCATTTTTCCTTCCCCTACAGCAGATTTGGAAGAGAATACACCAGTTATTCCAAAGAAATGGTAACCTATACATAGGTATAGGCACCCTCAGACAAATTTAGGAGGAAAACAATCAGCATTAAAACAAGCTAACAGGCATGCAATCTTCCACACACCTACATAGGAAAAGGTTATTTCCACACCTTCACCACCTCAGGGGAAGAAAAAAAATACCAAAACCCCAAACTAACCGACAGTTGTCTCCAAAATCCTGGCATAGCACACGCATCTTTCCCTGTATGAGCAGCAAGTCAGCAGCTATCAGTTATGTTGGAAGGAAGTGGAGACGAACTTCCAAAGACTTTCATACAAAATATCTTGGTAGCCCACAGACCCCTATTCCATTGTTAGAGTCTCTCCCGACTGCAGCAGTGGCAGATATGGATTGACAAGAGACTCTCCCTTGGGCCAGGCTGTCTCACACATTTATGGTTTATGGGGGTTTACAATTCAGATCTTACACACTGAAGTTTCATAGAGACCAATGGACAACTAGACACAGATTTATGGAATCATAAGGCTAGAAGGGACATCAAAAGCCTTTCAGGCCAATCTCCTGACCAAAGCTGTTCAAAACTGAATTCAGGCCTGGCTGCTCAGGGCTTTATGCTCTTGAGCCTTGAAAACTTCCAAGGGTGGAAATGACAAGCTCTGTGTGCAACCTGTTCCAACATTAATTATCCTAATAGTGATTTCCCCACCCTCTTTCCTCCCCTCCCTGCCCCCCCCCATATCCAGGAAGAACCTCCCTTGTTTCAGCGTATGGCCATCATCTCATTCTCCCACTGTGCACATCCGTACGGAGCCTGGCTCCATCTTTTTAATGTTGTCCTCAGAAGTATGAGAAGGCTCCTGCTAGGCGTACCTCACCCAAGTCATCTCTTCCCCAGGCTGAACAAGCCCAGGTCCCTCAGCCTCTCCTCACAGGGGAAGAGCTCCAGCCCCAAACCACCTTGGTGGCACTGCTGAACTCGTCTGAGTAGAACTGACCTGTACTGAAGGGCTCCTGCCTGGACACAGAATTCCAGGTGGGGTCGAATGAGTGCTGAGTATGGGAAAAGAAAAAACTTCTTCTGGTTTACCAGTCCCTAGATACAGCCCAGCACACTTAACTTTCACCGCTCAATAAAAAAACAACCGAGATCAGTGCAGAGGCTCCCAAAGATGCCATCTTGATCACCGTATCCTTCACTGGCTTCAGTCCACAGATGATTACACTGCCTTGTCCCACCCACTGCCTTAGTCTGATCCTCAGGCTGATAAAGAGTTCACACCATCCAAGAGAAAAAGCAACAAAACACGCAAGGGCACAAGCACATATCCTGGATTGCTTCTCATGGCATCTGCAACCAGCCATAACACAGAGCAGCTTTCTGGGAGTATGTGCCAAGAGTTTCACTGTCTTAATTTGTTAAGTAAAACTGTTTCAATTCACAGGTATTACACAAGTTCTACCTACCCTCTCAGTGAACTGTGAAAGGAAATCAAATAAAAAAAGGTTTCAGAAGAGTTTTTAGTGTTTGGCACACCCACAAAACACCAGTCTTTAAAAGAGTGGACTGCCTTAATGAAAAAAAAGTACAAGGAAAAAAGAACTCCAGACTTAAAAACACTTTTAAGTGTATTCCTACAGCATTTTTTAAAACTTCACAATTTGCTATCTTTATGCACTCTGAAATGCTTGAGTTACTCTTTAGGGACTCAGTCTGGACCTTACCTGACATATTTGGATAATTTTTTTTTCTAACCATGAATTCTCAAGTTGCAAAACCTCCTTAAGAAATTTTTTAACAGGAGTGTCACTCTAATGAGTTTTCCAGTTCTGACAAACAAAGCCTGAAACTGTCAAAAAGAAATATTGCCTATTTCATTACTTTTTTCCTCTATGTGTCGGCTGCTGTAAATGCATGGAAATTTTTATTTTTATGGAATGAGTGAATCAGACCAAAACACAATGCCTGAGAGGCACTGGCCAGCTGGAATAGAAAGCCTCAAGCCTAAGCAAGAGTTA
>NW_010250865.1:0-4708 GCF_000690775.1 Eurypyga helias
CATCGTCCATGTCCCTGACAAAGATATTATACAGCGCTGGTCCCAATACTGGTCCCTAAGGAATGCCACTTGTCACCTGTCTCTACTCAGACCCCGCTGCCTTTTCCACAAACACTTCCAGCTCTCCCCTGCAGTCTTTCAGGAAGGGAACTGCTCCATGAGTGTTCCTCCACCCTCATTGCCCAGAGACAGCAGGAACAAGGTGGGAGCAGAAAGCAGCATGAGGAATAGCATCTCTTACCAGCCATGCCTGGAAAACATAGCTAGAGATTTCTGTACCACCACCTAATTCACTCAACGGCAGCTAAATGCGTGATTTCACACAGCCATGAATTACACACAGCTCTTCCCAGAGCCCAAGGATGCTATGACGCCAGACTCTGTTGTTGAAGCATCTGCAGTGGACTTTCTGCTGCAACTACAAATGCACATTTTTCCCCAGTACAGAACACTTTCAGGGAAAACAGTTTGCCATTACAGCTGCTTAGCGATACATGATGCCCACAGTACACACAAGGAAATTCTGGTGAAGAATATCCTTAACCCTCTTGGTTTTCTTCCTGGAGAAACTTGCAGAAAGGGGCTGACTGAACAAGTTCTGCAACAAGGGGATTTGCGAGCAGCTGCCCCAAAAAGCAATACTTTCACTGAAGGCAGAGCACCTCCATCAGGGATCAGGTTTCTGACTGCTGGAATTACCCTTTTCTCTTCAAAGACATGGAGCCTGAAATTTGAACCATACACAAACGCCCAAGCTTTTCACATTCGCCTCACATGATCTGTCTTTCCAAGAAGTACTACAGTTGTCAGACACCATGGACCAGGATGCCTTTTCCCCACCCCCAAAGCATTTGCATTTCACTCACCATATCCTTCCATGCTTTTCAGCAACAACCACTTGTTATTTCTACTGATGCTACCAGATGAACGAAAAGCTACGTCTTCACCAGTAAGCATTGCAGTGGAACAAGGTTTCAGTGAACTACACTACGCTGAGTCAAGAGAAAGAGGTCAATGCTAATAGTTTGCTTGCACCAAACATCAGCACCGTTTAGGATTTCAGCATATAAAAGCTGATGAACCAGCAAAGCCAGATGCTTTTTCTGCATATTGTTCCTCTGAACCACGACTGCCAAGTGACACAAGAGAGAGGGAAAGACCAAGCACAGCATGACTCAAAGACCCAACCCTACGATTTGGTAGCAGAAATACCATGACTGTGGTGCAAGAACTGGCTTGTCCCTAGCACTTTTCTCTTTGCAGAAAACTTTTACAACTGACCAAGCCTCTGCCAGGAATTTAAAAAAAAAAAAAAGGCAAACCGCATAAATTTGCAGTGTGATTTGCATCCTGCCTTCTAATCTATGGCCAGACAAGCTGCCACAGGGCCCCAGGAATCCTTGTTTCCTTCCAGGACTAAACTTCCTGTTTTCTTTCTTACCACACATGTAATACTAAGCTTTTGAGACAACCTCTCTCTGTCCTCACCTCCATTCCAAAGTGTCCCTGAGCCAGACATGCTTGGAGTACATGACCGGAGGATTCCTGACCCCAGGTATATAAAATCTCGTTTGTCAGCAAAGAGGAGAGGGAAGGGACTTTACGTAACACCCAAACAAGAGAAATGCATTTCCTTTACCTTTCCTTTACAAAACAATTCCTTTACCACTCCACCCCACCCCACAGGGTTTACAGCACGGCACCGTAGTGTAGTGGCCTTGAACTTGGAGCTTAGGACTACAAATGTTTAAACGTACTTCTGTTTCCTATCCTGCTACCCAAACTTCTCTTTCCAGCCTTGGAGGGACTGGAATTTCCCTAGAAAATAGCAAGAGAAACATTTTTTGGATGCCATTTAAGCATAAAAGCACAATGTGAGGAGTTCACAGCACAGGGCTGCAATCCTGAAATAGGATGGAAGCAGATGGCTCCCCACCCCCAAGGTCACCCTATTTTTTATTTTTATTCCATGTGCTTTATACAAAGAGGTTACATTTAAATTGAAAGTGACTAAAGCTTAAGCTTTCTACTGAAAGAAAGTAGCTTTGAGCATATTTTGGCATGGAAGATGAATTTATATTGTCAAACCTTCTCTGTTGTTCCTCGCTCTAACCCACTCAAGACCTGCTTTTGTGTGCGTTGCCAACATGAACTTATCAGTACCCTTTTCTTAGAGCAGTAAATACTCTCATGAGCACCAGTAGCCCTGGTTCTTTACTGGTTCTCAGCTAAATGTCAGCCTTTGAAACCAAGAAAAAAACAATAATAGAAGAATCTTGTTCAGCTTCCCTTCACACATGGATGCATGTCTAACATGGATTACTGCTTGTAGCGTACAACTCATCTTACGTTCCCAGATGGCAGACCCTGGAAACGTATGTAACTGCTCAGCTCCAAAAAACTGAGCCCTCTGAGGAGGGAAAGAATAGGGGGGCAGCGAGGCAAAGCCGAGGATGCCATTTCTCTTAAATAAACTCATTGTCAAGCGAAGTCTTTTTGGTCTTTCTGTTTGTCTCTTCTGTTCTTATGTTTCTGAACTTTGGAACCATTTTGTGCTTTACAGACACTTCCATTTTTACTCCATAAAGCCAGTGGTGGACTACTGGCATAATTCAGCTCAAGATGTGAACTGGGAGGGCCACTCAAATTAGCTGTGGAGACCACAGAGTAAAAGAACCAGACCTTTGGGTGAAATGTTTCCTTTATTCTTCGGTCTCCTTTACACTAGAATTGCTTTTCCTCCATTGCTGTGCTGGCTGAATACCACGGTTATTTTTGTCCTGACTCTACTGACCTGCCTCCCAAACAAGAGGAGCTATCTACAAGTCATTCCTGTTTTCAGTTGGACTAGTATGATTTTATTCAAGATACCAGGACACAAGCAGACAGAGCCACTTCAATGGCCTCTGGGAGACAATATTGCTGCCTCAGAGGGAAGCCTCTGTAGCTCTTCTGGCAGGAGGGAAAACCAGGGAGACTACAACTGTTATCAGGAGTACAAATGCAGAAACAGTACAGCTGTACTATACAGCTCTATGGGAAAGGAGATTTATTAGCAACGAATAAACAGAGAAGAAGCAAACAATTTATTATTATTGTTATTTATGCAACAGAATGAAAAAGCTATGTGGTTGCAGCCAGTGGCTAGGTACAGATGCAAAGCATAAATATGCGTATTATTGCTTTAATTGTTTTATCTGGTAGCATTCTAGAGCAGGAACACTGCTAGAGCACTCAAGATATCCAAACTTGCTTGATTTTTCTTTCTACAATGGGAAAGGCGAAGATGATGTGCTGGTTTTGGCTGGATAGAGTTCATTTTCTTCATAGTAGCTGGTACGGGGCCATGGTTTGGATTTGTGCTGGAAACAGTGCTGCTAACACAGGGATGCTTTAGTTGTTGCCAGGTAATGCTTACATTAAACCAAGGAGGTTTGCAGTTTCTCATACTGTCCCTGTTCTCATCTTGTAGAGAGGAAGCTGGGAGGGGGCACAGCCGGGACAGCTGACCCCAACTGGCCAAAAGGCTAATCCATGCCATAAGGCAACCTGCTCTGGACATAAGCTGAGGGGCATTTGGCCAGGGAAGATGGCTGCTCAGGGACAGGCTATCCATCACCAGGTGGTGAGCAGTTGTTGCGTATCACTTGTCTTTGTGGTGTTGCTGTTATTAGTATTACTATTGTTATTATTATTGTTAGAGCTCCCTTTGCTGTCCTATTAATCTGTTTTTATCTCAACCCATTAGGTATTTTCTGATTCTCTCCCCCATCCCACCTAGGGGAGAGAGGGGGGAGGAGCAAGCGGCTGTGTGGTGCTTAGCTGCTGTTTGCGACCAAGGCATGACAGCGGAGAATCTGCAGGAGTGGGAGGATAGGGACGTACAGAGGAGAAGCCACGACTGCGGGAAGAGCAAGGCAGATGTTTGCTTTGACGCCAGAATCTCACCACAGAGATTATCAGGCCTTCCTAAATGAGGTGGGAGGGGGAGGACAGTGAAGAAGGAAAGCAGTTGTGTTTATTAAGAAAGATTTGAAGTGGTAGGCTTACAAGAGAGAATCTTTCTAGCATTTGAGGTCACTACTGGGCCAGGAGAGAAACTCGTTACGGCTGAAAGCGCTGTGAGGTGTTGGGCCTCTCTATACAGTAACAGACCAAGGAAAGCTGTCGCCCAACCGTGACGTGCTCCTGCCCATCGGCAGTAAATTGAAAACCTCTTCATTTACATCAGGCAGCAGTTACAGCACCCGGGACGCCTGCCTACGTGAGACACCTCTGCAAGAGATGGCCTGGGAGCTGGAACACTGCCGGGGTGACGGGCACGCCAGCGTGACTGGAAGAGGCACCCCCAATCCTTGCTGACGCCTTCGGCCTCCTCTGCTCCGTCGCTCCGGTGCAAGGAACTCCAACGGGCATGGTATTTTCACCACTCCTGCATCACAAAACCAACTACGAGGGGAAAAGGAAAAAAGAAACAAGCCCCAAATTTGGGCCTCGTTAGTAGACAAGCACTTTCCAACGTTTCCTTTGTCACTCCTGCCCTGGGATTTCATCAAGACCTCTAACGACCGACCCTCAACACCCCTCTGTACTTACTGCCCGGCGGAGCTGCGATTTCTCGGGAAAAGCAAGGGGTAGCGGCGCAGGGCGGCAGGTGCCCAGCCCCGCTCTCGGCCCACCGGCGGCCCCGGCCGGGCGGGGCGATCAC
>NW_010250866.1:0-15851 GCF_000690775.1 Eurypyga helias
AGGTTCACCAGCTAAACCCGCAAAGAGCGGCCATCTCCCACCAAAAGTCTGGGCAAAGAACAGCATTTGGGGTTTGTCGTGCTGTAGGCATTGCCAGGCCCTCGTTTCTGGCTTTACCCTGGTGAGGAGGGGGTCGTGGCAGTGCTCTGAAGGCGCAGCCTGGGTGGGAGGGGGGTCCGTGCCCCCACGGTATTTACCGTGAGTGGGTCGGCGGTGACGGCTTGTTTAGTCCCTCCGCTCCGCCAGGGGGCGCGCGGCCCAGAGCGCGGGGTGGTGGTGCGCCTGCGCGGCCATTCGAACGGAATGGCGGCTGAGGCGGGGGGGGGGGGGGGGGGGGGGGGGGGGGGAGGGGAAGAGAAAGAAGTAAACAACACCGCTAAGAGAGATTTCAGTATAACTTGTCACGTTACAGGCAACAAAAGATACTCACCACCCGTCTCCTGCCTCCTAGTCCGCTGCTGTTGTTAGCTCCCGCTTTCTCTTTGCAGGATGTCCATGTCGTCGCGCGACTTCAGTGCTGCGGACGGAGAAGTGCGCAAGGTTAAGCGGAGAGGTAGTCGCGAGGTGAGGAGGAAGCCTGCTGCGACTGAGGCACAGTGGGTCGCTGAGGCGGGAAGTGCGGCGGCGGGCCCGGCTGAGGTCTCCGCTCATTCTTCAGGAGGAAGAATCGTGAAGTCTCGCTACCTGGACTACAATAAGAAGAATGTCAGTAAGGTACTTGGAGGCCTCTTTGCCGAACTCAGGCGTCGCTCAGTAAAGGATAGAAATGCAGTGAGGGGCGGCTCGGATGTGTGATGGTGGGATCTGGGCGAAAAAAATTAGTCTGCTGAGGTTATGAAGGAGTGATGTATGCAGATTGGGATGGGAACCTGGGGCTGTACTCAGATGACTTGTAAAGCATCGTGGCGCCCTGGGACTGTAGCTGTTTATCATCAGCATTCCTGTTGGAGCTAAGATACGTTGCTGGTCACAATTACTGCTTATGTTCAGTCTTATCTGTTTCTCGATTGTCAGAATATGACAGGAAGTTCCTTTTCAACACCTACTGCTAAACCATCTTCTGCGACTAAACCAACAGCAGTTCATCCTCAGAAATGTAAAACTTCTGCTGGTAGGTTTTGCCAGAACTTAAAAGCTATTCTTTTGAGAATTTGTATTTTCAACCTGTGGAGCCCTTAACAACTCTAGAGTGTTGCTAAGGTATGATATTTTGTATTACTTGCATCCCTGCCAATTATCTGTATACAAGAGGAATTAAAAAATGCCGTGGGATTAAGAGGTATAAACTCAAGTTCATTAAACTCTTGTTTGGGCGTTCTGATGGAAAACTACGCTGGAACTGAGTAATTGGGATGTCTAAAATAAATATACCTCTTGCTTTCTGCACAAGGCTTTGAACTACTCTTTTACTATGCCCTCACAACTGCCCTGCTTTTTTATTTAATCTTTTTTAATAAACCCAGTGCAAATGGCTGAAATTCCCTGTCTGCAAAACAGTCAATTTTTATTTATTTTTAAAGAATTGAAGAAGAATCTTCTAGTAAGACCTTAATTTGACTGTAAAATCCTGAGAGAATAACATTCCCTTTTCACATCTGAATTGTTGAAATGTGTGGAAGTGTGAAATGTTTAAGAGGATAACGTTCTGAACTGCCTTATCTCTAGGCAAATTAGGGAGTATATGAACAACGTTTATAAAGTAAATGTGTAAAAGTTTGCATAAGGTTGCCTTGTATTAGTGAAAGCATATATAACTGTGTACATGTGTAGAATCTGTTCTAATTCTTTTGGTCTGATAACAGCTTCTTTCTCCAGGTGTTGTCCCTAACTCATCAGTTCAGAGTAGTTTTGAGGAAGGTGACTTGCAGTCTACTTTGTTAGATGCAGATAAAATGACTCGACCGGACTTTAATCTTTCTGCTATTAATGGTAAACTTTCACTCATACTCAATTTCTTCTTTTATTGTTTTTAACGTGTGTGCTGTAACTTGATGATTCATCTTGTATTTGTCTGTATTCACAAAAGGATTTTTATTAAATAAGGTGAGTGTTATTTTAAGTGTCTTTTAAGCAGAGGTATTAAGACCTTCGGCATTTAAATTAACCTCTGGTTTTAGTATCTTTTGGGTGCTCTGTTCTTTTTAAAATATTAAAGGACGAAGTACTCCGAAGTCTTTGTTCCTACAACAGATGGGTGTTAGATTATTGGCCCTTCTGAAAATTGTATGCAATCTCTGTAACTGTCACTTAAAGCCAAATGCTTACGCGATAATCTTTGGTAGAAGAGAGCGATAATTTTTCTGTTGTGATACAGATCCAAGTGTCCGCAGAAAGACTACTAGTTCAAAAGCTGGTTGCAAAGAAGATACAAGGACACCACAAAACCCCCGAAAAGCGGTGAGTCTTACTGCTTTCGTTTGTTAAGCGTATGTATTTTGAAATGTGTGAAATGAAGACTTTCCGTTTATCTTAATGATACGTTTGAGGTCCTGGGAGGATCTAAAGCCTTCTGGCAGAAGTCAGAGGATAAGTCTGTTCTGCTAGCAATGGTTGTTTTGTTTACCAAATGTCTTTACACTGACCAGTGTTTCGCTTTCATTTCTTGTGGTAAAGAATCTGCTCCAATTGTAGTATCTCCTCAAGCTGATTCTTTTTGTATTCTTGTCCATACTTTAGTTATATCACATTATCTTTATATATTTTCCTGATTTTTTTTTTTCTTCCCCGGAACTGACATTGATTCAACTTAACTTGAAGTGCTTTATTTAACAATCTCACTCAATGTAGCACTGAAACTCCAAGTTCTACTCAGGAGATTTTTGTAATACTGGTAAATGTTGTTAAAAAAAACAAAAATGGTGAAACAAATAACACGGAGATTTATTTAATTAACATGCATTGTTTAAAAACGAAAAATTTTTTTCATGGTGATGACAATTTTTCATCATGATGGTGAATCTGGGCACAAATTGGACTTTCACTGATTTATGTGAACACTGAATAAAATAATTATTTAAATAAATTGTTTAAAATTGATCTAGTATATTCTTTCCTTTTCTGAAGGAAGAAAATGATCCTGATGAGGTGATACAAGAACTGGAATCTCAGACAATGCTTTTAACTTACCTAAGAATAAAGGTGAGAGTTGGTGAAGTATTTGGTATTTCACAAAGATGAACTTGATATTGAGGAATTGTTTGATTTCTTGTCTATGCTCTCTGGTCTATAGAAGTTAGATTTTTGTGGCTTATGTTTATGTTTGTAAAACTATGACTTGCTTTGAGAACTTTGAGTGAAATCAGTGCTAGTTAATTAAGCTGGTGCTGGTTCTTCGTGAAGTAGGGGGATGCTGAAGTTGTGGGAAAACTGAGTTGAGAGTGTTTAGAGTTCAAGGTTGTAGCAGTAACTTTGGTCTTGGTTCACTCAGTGCTGTATATGTATATTTTTCCCTTAAAAAAATATTAGGAGGTGTGGGGGACTTTAATTACAAGTATTGTACTTACTGCCTGGGTTCTCGTTAGTTCATTAAATACAGCTTTTGACCTGGATGGAGGCTTACATTTATTTCTTCTGATTATGGTAATTATGTAAAAGTACTTTAGTTCTGAATAATTTTTGGATGTAATAGGCAGGAAAAAATCTTGCCAAGCTGGAGGAAAAAGCAGAGAAAAACTTGTTAATGTTGTGTGAAGAAAAGGAGAGACAGCAGGAGAAGCTCATTGCGTTGAAGCGGGAAATTCTGCTGAAAGAGAGAGAGCAGGCGCTTGATGATGCACTGGACAAACAGGTAGGCTTTACTGCAATTGATGCTTCTCCTGTATTTAAACAAGCTCACTAACAAAGTGATTTTTGTATGCCAAGAAGATTTCTCGCCTTCTGGGTATGGTTTTTTGCATCTTAACCAAAATAAGTATCTTCTTCCTGTTGTGGCACGTAATGCTCTCTAGTAACCTAAGCAAGTGCCTGTGTCACTTTTTTGGGTGTCCCTTGTGGCCAGGCAGGAAGGAGAAGTTAGAGCTATTCAGCAAGGGGCAGCAACTGCACCCGCTTGCCAGAGCAGTTCAGCTGATGTGTGGGAGATGTGAGTATCGTAAATCCACGTGAACGTCTGGCAGTTACTTAACGAACCCTTAGATGAGAAGTGAACATCTTTTGTTCTGAATTTGTCTTATTTTTATATGTTAGACAGCAGTAGTTGTGGCCTGGTGGTAAGAAGGCAAGTTACAAATCAATAATTATCTTTTGAATAATTAATTTTCAAAACTGAACCCATGCTTATTTCTAACAAATATGCAATGCAAAAATGAAAAAATACTCTTGTCTTTTGGAGAATACACTATTAACTACAGTCAGAGTATGAAATAGAAAACACTTTGCCTGCTGTGTTGCTAATAGCTCTGAGCTACAGGAACAAGGGTGCTGGTATTGACCTAGGTATGTTGAGGTGGTAGGGGCAAACCTATTAAACAGTGCAATAGGAGTATCATACCACAAACTTCAACTCTTCTGTCAACGTGTTTCAGAGAGATGCATGGATATTTCCTTTTATATATTGTTTTTCTGTACTGAGCCAGGCCTGTATGAACAAAATGGTTGCTTTTGAAGAAGTGTTGGTTCATCGTGTGTCTTTTTCAGATGGAAGTACTTCCTCCCCTTGTTGCTGTTTGTGAACAGCTTAAAGAGCAATATAAAAGCTTTGCAGATGCCCTGGATGCCACTAGGCATGAATTACCCACAAAGAATATTCACATAGAAGGGGATATGCTAACATACCTTGGTACGAAAATTTGATTTATCAAATTTGCTTTCAGAGGTAGTTTTTCTTGATATGCTAAAATTCTTACGTTGTTGTTGCTGGATCTATCTGTGGACCACTGGAGGTATTTTGTGTATGAACACTGGGCTGCAGCACTAGTCACATGTTTTGCTATGAATAATTCTTCTTTTAACCACTAAACTGCACTTGAATAAGTGTTTGATTTTTTTTTCCCTGCTGCAGGATAAAAAAAAAACTTTATAACCTAGGGCAGTCTTCATACACATTTTCTTTAGCAAGTTTCTGCATCTTTTAACTGTATTCATGGCATTCCTCCTCATTCTGTGTTCCTAATGGGTAAGCAAGTTGTAGACTTGTAGAAATTCTGTGATCTCTTCTTGTTTCTGTGTCTGAGGGATAAAGTCACATGGGTAGATCGTGTTTCTTGTAGAACTAGAACTTAAATATATTGTGTCTTGAATCAGAATGTACTTGTGTTTTGTATGAAGTCTGGACAAAAACTTAACTTTTTGAACTGCTGGTTTGCAAGAAATGAGACTCAAACTATTTACAATAATCTTGCTTACACTTCAATAAACTTTTTTCCGTTTGTTTTAAAGAACTTAAAATTCTTGTAAGAAGGCTTGAAAGGAAATAAGTATGTGGTTTTGGCTTGTGAATGCTAAAGGAAAGGACTGGATAAATTTCACGTTGGGTGTACACGCCAGTAGCAATATATTTAACTGGCCATGGAATTTTTGATGTTTAAAACTTGTTTTTTCTCTTGCGTTCATCTTGTAAAAAATCCTGGACATACTCTAAATGAGAGCTTGATTAGCCATTGTAATAGCCTTTTGCTGACATTAGTCTCACAGCTAAAAATGATTTGGCTTTCACAGTTTTCTCATGCTGTGTTTGAAAGCTGACCAAACAGTAGTTTTCCATCTCTGTGGTTACTCCACCTATTAAGTAATCTTGTATTAAGTGATGCTGCTGCATCCATTTTTAAATAAAATTTCATCATCTCATGTTGTAGATGAGCTGCAAAAGCATTTAAGTGTCACGCAGGAACTTCTAGCAGAAGTTACGCCAAGCTACGCAGAAGAAAGTGCCAAAGCATTTAGTCTGCTGAAAGATCTTAAGGAAGTGTCTCAGAAGTTGGATGAAGAGCTTCAAAGGTATTTACAGCAATCAGGTGAAAAGGCTCATTGGCTAAATTCAAAGGAAAATGTAGAGATCTTGCCAGAATTTATCCAGAATGTGTTTCGCAGGAGGATGAATTGAGGGGACAGTAGCACAAAATTTAATTCTGTTTGTAGCAGACGTGTGTTTCTGTCCCTACCCTACCTACAGCCACAGTAAATATGCTTGGGGGTTTTGTTTGTGTATTCTAAGTGCACTACTTCAGCGTGCCATTCACTGACACTTTGGCTGAGAACTTCCGTGAGCAAGAATAATCCTGGTAAAGTGTAAATAAGAGAGTGGGGAGTTCCAGGAGACAGAAAAGTGAACTGGATACACTGTCTTAAATAATAACCATGACAATGTATCATCCCTGAGGAGGTACAAGGAGCACCACCCCGCCCACACCCCCCTTCCCTGAGTACTAAGTCAACAAAGTGTCACTGAGAGCAAGAGGAAGAGAGAACGTGTGATAAATTTTCTTTCCTTCCTTCATTTCCCTACAAAAAATAAAATCTTTGATTGACACATCATAAAGCCACACATCTCCCCTCCTGCAAACTGTCCCTTCTCTCTTCCAAATTCTAGCCTTTGCAAAAAAATTCACATTTTAATTTTTTTTTTTTTTTCTACTGGTTCCTCCATGGTAGGAGGATGGTGGGAATGTCCAGGCACATAGCCTTTGTGCTTAAGCAGTGGTGGTTATCTTCTAGAGTAACTGATTTAGCTTGCTTCACTTGTTCCAGGAGCTTCACGCACGTACAGAACCTGTCGTTTGAAGTTAGTAGAGAAGTTTCTCTGCGTAACCGAAGAATATGCGAAGAGAATTATGGACTAGATGTTGTGAAACACTGGTACTTGAAATAGTTTGTGTGTTGTTTTTACCGACAGCTGGGTACTAAATTAGTCCCAGCAGACTTGTTATCTTCACTGCTCCTATGACCATATAAATTGTTCAAATTTTCAGTTATAGCGGAATGTGAGACCAGCAGCATGTATGCTTACTAATAAAAAAAATGGGGATTTCTTCTGCATGCTGTCCCACAGGGAGACATCTTTTCTATTAACAAGAATTTATGTGACTTTCTTGTCACTCTGCCTCAACAGTACTGAAAGGTAAATAATAAGTGTTATTATTGGCAAATATGACCTTATGTATTCTTAAACCTCTTGGTGTATACTTTCTTGGAACTGGCTTCAAGTGCAGTGATTTGCATCTCTTTTGAAGTAGTGTTCCGTAGAGGGCAGCACGTCAGAATGTAGATCTGGAATTGCTTAGGTAGTACTGCACGTTTGCCGATCTCATCGGAAGGATCTGGTTGGTCACTCGGTGAGCAGCCTCTGGAGGAACTCTTAATTGTCCCTTATAGTTGGATTTTCTGAGAGGATAAGCTACTGAGGAGTAAGTAATGAGGCAGACGATTGGAAGGAGCCTGATCACTTGTAACAAGTGAAAAGTTTTTGTAACTTGTTGCCTAATTGTTTTGGAAAAAAACTTCTAAAATCAAATGCTTTTGTATTAACCTGACACTTTCTCTTTAAGGACTTCATTTTTTTGATAATAAAAACTATTTTCCACTGCTACTTCAATAGCCTTAATGTTTGAATATCTTCCCTGATCTCCTACAGAAGCTTTTGTTTCCATCTAGCCTTACACAGGGCTAATACTACACAACATGTGCAGGGATGGACCTACAGGCACTAACCGGTGTCAGTGGCAAGCTATGACTTACTGGCACCCAGAGTGCTGAGGCCAGAAGAGTGAATGTGGAGAGAAACCTCAAACCTAACTGCTGAGTAAGTGCCTGAGAAAGAACGTGCTCTGCTACGGACATATGTGCCAGATGCGGCAGGCTTTTTCAATATACTTCCCATTTTTATACATGGAATGCATTTTTCTCTGAAAGACATGCTGTATCCTGTATTTTTCACCTGTGGAACCTCTTTCTCTGATGTTTTTTCAAAACTTCTGCTCTGTATTGTCTACATGGTAGTTTCTGGCTTAAGCTGTGTCTACAAAGACTTTTGGCATGCTGAAAAAATACTTGGAGCATTTTCCTTGCGCTCCTTAAAGTGCTATTCAGGCTTTCTTCTTGGTATTACTAAGAGTCTAACTAGATTCTTGTCTCCTTGTATTAAAAATTAGGAGGAAATTAAGCTGTAGGAACGAGATCAGTGATATGTGCAGTGGACTGGCTGAGAAGTCGGCATATAACAAACTATTAAGGCCATCCTCATATACAGTATTGGTGTCAGTGTAGGGTTTTTTTGTCAGCATCACCTCTATGAGCCAGTAAGAGAGCACTGAGTTGTTTTAAGATCTTCATCTGTTATTTCTTCCTCAAACGTGTTCGATGAACTGCAGCGAATAGATTTGCCTGTGTGTGCTGCCATTCAGTCCGTGAGCCATAGGTGCTGTGCACAGCAGGATCGTGCTCTGCATCAGGAGCGTGAGCTGCACCTACCAAGTTGGCCGCTGGATGGGGAACTTTGCTAAGCAGTCAAGTCATAGGTCAGCGGCAAATTGGTAGTCTTTTTGGTGGATGGAGATCTCGGTAGAAAGGCTCCTTTATGATGAATCTCCTGGTCGAATAACTGTTTTTGTGGGTTTGAATAATTCCTAGGAGGTGTGTCCTCATGCCTTCAACCTTCTTATCGTGTGTTGTGCTGAGACTGAGAAAGTTAAGAGGGGTCTTCTTAAAGAGAGGGCAGAAATTAAAAAGAGCATGAAGTTTCTAGTGTCTTCATAGTTCTGTCTCTGCGCATACACACAAGTCAGAATGCCTTTCCTCGGATTTCCTGATGGTAGTTCCCATTGCTGGTCTAAGTTTTTTTATTAAATACTCTTAAATTAAACCCATCCTCCTCAGTCAAGTGATGCCCATTCTCGAGGTAGGGGTGTGTGTGTATATATACTCAACTAAATATTACTTAAGCAACCACAGCAATGCACATTTTCACTGTAAAGTGAGGTGGAATGCTATTACTTCTCCCTGAAGCAGGGTGATGGAGAAAGGTTCTGCTTGCTGGAACCACAATGAAAGGCTCTCAGTCTGAGGATGCAGTTCATCCTTGCTGCTGGTGGTGGCGGTCCTTGGCTGTACAACAAGCCCAAGGCAAAGGGGGAGTCCTGGAGCTAAAGCCCAACTGCAGTACAAAACAATGAAGTGCTTGGGGACGTGCACTCATTGTTTCAGAAGAATCACAGCATTGGTTTGAGCATTCTGGTCATTCTTTTCCTTAAATTGAACACTTGTGTAATTCTTTGTGCACATGGAAGAACAAGTGTTCGATAAAGCAGCTCGTCAGGAAAGGGGGTTAAACTGTTTTGAAATGAGACTTTTTCATCTTGACTTTCCTGAATATTCTTTCAAAGTGGCTCTGGCTTGGCTCTCTGCAGAAGTGTTTTAGGCTCCTCCACCTTGAAACTGCCACAGAATTAGATGCTGTCTTACTTAGCACTGTACAAACAACTGCAACAGAGAACAGCAAAATCACTGGAGCAGGAGCTAAACAGATGTGACACCACTTATTTTGTATTTTCCACATATTTTCTGACAGTGTCACATGCTCTGAATCTAGTTGGAGTCCTAAACAAATTAAGAGATTGATAACCTGAATTTGAAGAGCCCTTTTTGGAGGGTTTTCTTTGTTTTGTTTTTAACATAGAATTAATAGTGCCTCCCTCTGTAACTTGGATCAATGTTTATAATGTTCTGTGTGAACTTGGGCAGTACTGAGCACCTATGTGTTTATCTCTTAGGCCATAAGTTCTTCTTGACCAATCGTTAACATTTGTGTGTCCCAAGGTGCACCTTTTTTTGGGGGGTGTGGTGCAGCTTTTTTGTCTGAAAACAGAGCAATTGTGTAATGAGCCAACTAGGTCTGAGAGCCTGGGTGAGGAGGGGGGAGCACAGAAATGGAAGCATTCCTCCCCTGCAAAATGATCTAAAAAGTGATTGGCAAAGACTTTGAATGGGGTTTGCGCTGCACGGGTTGCCCTGCCTGGGCTCTGGTATTTCTTGGGGAGCTCTGACCACGTTCTTTTCAGTTATGTGGGTGTTGCCTGAGTGTTTTGACCACCAGCTCAGGGGGGCTGAGTCAAAGCATTTTTTGCTGGAGTTGCTGTGCTCTCTGTGATAGGGTCACCAGGGTCAACGTAAGGGAGCATCCCTTTTGCCTGTGGTGCTCTAGAGGGGAGCTGCAGCCCAGGAGATAATCGAGGCCCGTTTGTCCCTTCACCACCAACCCCCAACCCTACAATTCTTTGTTCACACTAGTTTCAAATGGAGCTGATTCTTTCCTCATCAACAGCAAGCAAGCGGCTCATGACCTCAGCAGATGTTTCTGCATTTTAGGCTAATGAGAACTTATTGGATTACTGCAGTCTTCCCTGCCTCGGAGTAAATACCACTTTGTTGGAGTTCCGGAAACTCATACTGAATATGATAAACAAACTGCTGGCTGGGCTGTGATTGCCAGGACATGAAAAGAGTTCCACAGTGGCAGAGGATCTAACAGCTCTGAAATGCACCACTGAGCCACACCAATTAAGAGCATTTCCAGTGATTATGTGAGCATTCCTGTTCAACTCACAGAAATGATTTTTAGGTTGTTTCTTCTGCTGCGTTTGTGTGTGGTCTGTAAAGCAAGCGCAAGGATGGACGGCTAGGTTTGCAGAGGGGTCTTGATGCCTCTGGGCAGTTGCTTCTAGAACATTTCTGTGACAAAGTATGTCTAGGACTTACTGAGTTTCCTCCTATTTTAAGATCTTAAATTTCATAAGTTAGGGAAGTAAACACAATTTGCCTCTTAGGACATAACTAATTTTTGGTTTATGTTGATAACGTGTGTTTGGAGATGGCCTGTAGGATATCAAAACCTTGGTTTAATATCTACTGCATGTGGGGGTGGGCAATTACACAGCTGATGGAACAGAGTTTTCAGGACTATGACCCAAAAAGATATTCTGGCTGGGGCACTTAATCCTTTCAGCAGTCAGGCTTGGGTGTGTATTTCCTCAGAACGTTTTAGGCGGTATTTTGGTAAGCGCATTGTTGAAGAAGTAACTACAGAAGTGCAGCACTGCTCCTCAGCTAAACCAGGATGAAATGTAGGAGCTTGACTCTAGGAAAATGTTATTAGACTTAAACAGCTTAGGTGTATTATGGACAGGGTGAGTATAGTGTCTGTATAGGCAGTATGCAAAGATGGTGAGAGTCCTTAACCCTTTCTTGATACCATTTTTATCTTGGAAAATTTGTCTTCACCTACCTGAAGAAAGTAAATTTTCCTACCTTAATACAGTTTGCATCCTAAAAGGACACCTGTACCCATCCATAGTTATAAAGGTGTCCAGCTGAATTTTGAACAACGTGGGGAGTGAGGAACCTTCACAACCACTCTAGATCCCTTTTTTATGTATAAAACTTCCACCAAACACCAGACCATATGTGAACTTCTGTTACATCAGTTGTAGGTAGGGGCTGAGAAGAAAACAGAGAAGTAATTTCTTACTAAATGTCTTTGTGTCAGCCACTTCTGATTAAGCACAAGGCTCTAGTCCTGTTCTAAATTGGCATTTGCCCATAAGAATGATTTCTTAGTACCATTTCAGTCATTTTGTCAGGAATTAAAATGTTATTCTACTGTGAAAGATCAGGCTCTCCTGTAGATGCTTATTAAAGCATTTTTGACAGAACTGTTTGATAATTATATTCTCAATATCATTATTCTGTTATATGCTTCTCAGTTACATTATTATTTTGAATGTTCTCTTTAATTATCCCTTTCCTTGTAACTTTGTTCTAGAGATGCTCGTATTCCTGGGAGGCAGGATCAGTCTTGTTTCTACCCTTCTGTATCAGGACTGATGTAGTTTCTGTAAAAAGGCATTATCCCCGCTGCTGGTAAGCTTGCACTAGGATGGCCAAGCCAACGGCTGCCTGTTCTGCCGTTATCGGTTTCTGTGCTGGATATCTGTGTTTGGCTAACAGAAAGGAGGCTGTCACAGAAACACAAAGGGGGAACAAAACTGGGAGTTAAAGCAATGGGTGTGGGTTTTTTACAATGAATATAATGCTGTAAAAATTAACTAAGACCTCATTCTTTTCTGGCAGTATGTAATGACCAACACAAATGTTTTTTCATTGGGAATGGGGGGACAAATGGTTCTGGCATCCCTTGTCCATTTTTTTTTTTTTTAATTTATTTTTCACCCACCTTCTACTGAAATCTAGTGCATACAGGACTTAATTAAGTAGTTAATAGCCTTGATTTTACTGCAATATCTTTTTTTATGTGCACAATTGATGCATATATTCTCATAATCTTACATGAGTATTACCTCTTGTGCCTTTAGGTCTGGACATCTGTGTGACAAGTTAGTGATAACACTCATGCTGAGGCAGTTAACAAGGGCTAATTATTAATGGCATGATCCTACCACTTGGTTCTTGTGAGTAGTCTTACCGATTTGAATTTTGCAATGCGGGGGGAGGAAGGAAGCATGGCTGAGAGTAGCAGTACTTAAGAATTAGTAGTATTTAGATCTTAGTGTTAAATCTGGTTTTTGTTTGACAAATACCTGTCTGATAATTTTAACATTACATGTAGTTTATTTGCTGGAAGATGGGACGTGGTGGGGGAAGTTCTTTGCTCTGCAGAGTAGTGATGAGAGTGTACCAGTGGTCAGGATATAAATTAGGTCTGGTCAGAACCAATATAGATGTATTCACAGCTTCTATAAACTGCAGGCCCTCCCTCACCTTTCTGGCACACTAGTACAGCCTAGTGTACCCTGCACACTTTCAACATGGACAAGTGCCTGAGATTCCTAAAATTTCATGAGGAGCAGAATTACATTTTTTTGTAAATGGAATAAAAATCTGAGCTATGCATCGTGCAAGCGGGTGGGTGAATATGGCTCATAGATTTGACTGATGAATAGTTTTTATACATAAGCAGTTCTTACAGAACTTCCTTTAAACTCCTAACTATTGCCAGATGTGGGTTGCAGGCGGCTGCTGGAATTCCAACACCTGTTGCATCACACTGAATAGGATTCATTTTGGCAGGCGCAGAAAATTCCATTTCAGTAACTAAATAGTTTGAAATGATATCTAAAGCCTCCGAAGTGTTACTCTTAGGAAGGAGGCTAACATTAGTATTGCTACTTTGCAGACAGGAAAGTACTGAGGCATACAGGGTTCAGAGGATGTCACTGAGAAAATGATGAAGGCCAAAAGAATTTTGAATTACCAGGTTTTGTGTTATCTGCATGTTTTGGTTTGTCACAATAAAACCCCATAAAATTCCCACTTTAATGTACTTTCTAAGAAGTTGCTTCTCATAAAGCCTGGTTGGTTTGCTTGGGAAATGATCTCTATGGTTCTAGAGTTTAAATGAATTTGGGTAAACTGAAGGAGAACACAGCCATAAGGATGAATCCACTCTTAAACTTAGACAATCTGGGTATTTCCATTTGTAGTTAAGTTTCAAAGGCCAAGTTATGTTACAAAACAGTTATTTTATTAAGGGTTCTGTAAACTGAAGTGTGACCTAGGTTGAGAGAGTTGGAGCAGGTGAATGTTGATCTCGGCCATGCCATAGCTGCATTTAGTATGGAGAAAGATAAAACCAGTGTTCCAGCAAAGTATTTGTAGAAAAGTACAGCTCTTAAATAATCTGAATGGGAGGTGTTATATCTGATATCATATAAAACCAGTGTAATGTCAATTGAACTGGCATCACCCCAAAGAATACTAGAGGGAGGTTTGAGGATTAATGTCTTTAATTAGTATGATCTAGCAAAATACATTGCCCATTCTTGCAGATAATACCTCACTTCTATCTTTGACTATCATCACAGCTAGTACACCTCCTAGTACCTGAGTAGTACCATTTGAGTACAATTGTACGTTTGAGGAGTGGGAGATTGGAGGAAAAACCCTGTATCAAAGGAAAAACTTTTAAGATGGAGAGAAAAGATGTGTTAGTGGGGCCTGCCTGTGACTTCATGCTTTCTTGCACATGTCTTCAATTTTGGGCAAACAAAAGAGTCCCTTGGTAGCTCTCGCAGGGTTTTGTCATGCGAAGATACATGAGCAGTGAAGTGAGCAAGAGAGGAGCGGTTGTGCTTAAATAGCACAGCAACAAGCAAAATGGATTCAGCTTACGTAATATTGAAAGCTGCTCCGATACGTTCTGCAACTCCTCCCACGGATGAGCTATAGCTAGAAAAATCCCATTAAAATTACATAAAAATAACCTTTCCCAAGGTGCTGAACCCTCCTTAAAAACTGCTTGTTCAGTAGTGAGAGCATAATTCTGATGTTCTTACCGTATTGGATAAAATTCCTTCAATTCTCCACCCTGATCTTGACAATTAGGGCACGACTTAAAACAGGATCTGTAGAGAAGTCAAGGGTGGTTGATGTATTAAGAGTGGTCTAAATGGGTGATTTCTGGAAAACCTTCTAAACTTGCTTGGCTACGACTTCTGACTGTCGTGTTCAGTCTTAAAAACTGTAGTGAGCCTGGCAAAATGCGCAGTACTTTAGGTGTGAGACTGTTGAAGCTGGCTGGTGTAAAGAATTTCCAGGTGAGATATGCTTTGTGAAGCCCTGACCTGGCTTTCCTTGGTTTTTTTTCAGTTTGACAAAATCTGTTCCCTCCTCTTCCAGACTTGTTTCACCCCTCCACAAAAACAAGACAATGCAGTTCTAAGATAGGAACACGCAGCCACATCTAGCAGTGCTGTCCCGTACTGAAAGTAATCTGAATTTATCAAAGAGCTACTGAGTTACAAAAAGAAATCGCTAAGAGAAGTTGTAGCGAAATTAGGGTGTTTCAAACAAGGTAAAAACCTAGGGACCATTTTGTTGCTGTCCTGGCTCTGAAGTGGTTGGGGAAACCTCCCTACTTTTGATGACTTTGTGGTTTTAAGGGATGGACTGACTTGCAGAAAATGTGTTGGCCAGTAGTGACGCTGCTGAAATATGGGGATCGAGATAATGTTAAGAGGGAGAAAAATAACTTTACAAAGTTTAGCAGCTCTAGCAACTGGATCTGCTGTTGCTCATGTCAGAAGCTGGACCAAAGGGCCTTTGGTAAACTGTGTTTGGGATACAAATCTGTGGGTTTTTTGCTAAATCAAATGCTGGGCTCCCTATTGGTGACTTTTAGAAGAAATAAAACTGAGGTTTAAATAATGGAGCTAACCTGGAAAAACCCCCAACAGTATTTTATATGTCTTTTGGTTTTCTACTAGTTTGCCTTCAGCCAGGTGTGTAGTGCTGGGGGAAAGCACATGCTTCAAACTGCCTACTTTTAGGGTTTTCATTCATTCCAGGGGGCTCTGAGGCACATCTGGGATCCTGGCTTGCCTGGGCTGTCTCCAGTGAGAATGGGAGAAGTCATTCCCTGGTATCTATGTGTAACGTTTAATTCATCACTGTGACATTTGTTCTGTCCCCTGGAATCTCCGCTGCTGCTTTGGGTAGGACTTTACCCGATTCGTGCAAGTTTTGCTCTCTCTTCCTTGGACGGGCGTAGTGAGAGCTCCCCCTCCCGTCTCCAGGCCCTGCAGCCGCTGGCCAGGCTGGAGGGATGGAGATGGACAGATTAGGGCCTGGGGCTGGAGGAGGATGGAGCAGCTCAGTCCTGGCGCTGGATTTTGAGTTGGAAAGTGGTCCTTTGGAACTCAGTGAAGCTCCTCGGGGGGCAAAGGCTCATTTCATGGGACCAGCCCGTGCGGGCCGGCCATGCCCTGGTCCCAGTTGATGGCACCTTCAGGACCCTGAGCTGGGGACGTTCTTGTCCTGCGTAAGGGACACCGGCAGCTTCGGCACGGGAGGAGGGAGGTAGAGAGCTCGGGCAGGTGCTGTGCCGGGGCTGGCTGGGCAGGGCAGAA
>NW_010250867.1:0-33532 GCF_000690775.1 Eurypyga helias
ATTCTATGATTCTATGATTTTGAATGCAAGCGCTTCCTGGCATGTTTAGCGATTTTGCTGTGTTCCATTTCACAGAGAAGTTCTGGTATTCCGTATAACTGATTTACAAAGAAAATTCTTGGGTTTTCTCTATTACAGAAGCTGTGATATCATATGGATAAGATTGCCCCCAGTGTTATTAAAAATCTTCAGGGTAAACAAATCACACAGTAAAATCAATAACCTTTGACCACACTCTTGATTTTGCTGGTCTCTCACAAGTATAACAGAGCAAAAAGTAAATCAGCACAATGCTAAATGTGGTTCTTCAGTTGAAATGCGCTTTTTCAGAGATGCTATTAATAGCTGATTCTCTCTATGTTACAGATGAATATATGCTCATTAAGTATTATCTAAAAGAAAAATCTGGACAACTGAATACATGCTGCCACTTAGGAAAATCCTAGAAAGGCAAATTATTTGAAACACACATTTGTCTATCTTCTGTCAGCATGGGCTCCCAGACACACAGATTCAGTAGGTCCGATCCTTATGAGAAGCACCAGAGTCACAGTGTGCACTTGATGCTCAGTACATGCATACCTGCTTCTGTCAAGAGAGTCCCAAACAGAAATGCTCTAGTCTCATTGGATGCAGCTGCTCATGCACAGTAGCCCCTGGCATAACTAACGGGTTCTTATCCATCAGGATATTTTACATGCAGGTAGAAATTCAGTTTTGCAACATACTTTGGAACTAGGTGCCTAGCTGTGCATGTGCACATGCCACCTTCTGCTTTCTAACAGCATGATGTGTATGAATGTGTGTACAGCTATGGTGTGGCCATGGTGAAAGAGAGACAGGAAGGAAATACTTGGTGCAGATATGAAGAGTAGGACAAATCCTCAGTAATTTCTTTCCTGAAAGAGTTCTGTTAATGTTCTCTCTTTTGCAAGTGCTCCAGTAGCAGCTGACTGAAAAAGTGAAGATCTGCTCCAGAGAATAGGGAACTATTGGGGGATATCCATAGCGCCAAGGTGGTTGTCCAACATAAATTTCAGAGGGGAGAGGAGAGGAGAGGAGAGGAGAATAATTTCTGTTGGAAGAGACCTACAACAATCATCATCTCTCTGCCTGAGCAATTCAGGGCTGACCAATTCAAGCATGTTATTAAAGATATTGTCCAAACACCTCTTAAACACTCACAGGTTTGGGAAATCAACCATCTCTCTAGGAAGACTGTTCCAATGTTTGACCACCCTCTCACTTAAGAAATGCTTCCTAATGTCAGTCTAAACCTCCCCTGCTGCAGCTTTGAACCATTCCCACATGTCCTGTCACTGGAGAAGAGCTCAGCACCTTCCTCTCCACTTCCCCTCCTTAGGGAGCAATGAGCCTTGTTCATATGCTCTGGGGCAAGACTAGATGGAAAGGGAAATGTATTTTAGCAAGTATCTTCTGGCCTTGCTCTTCAAATGGCTGACTTGTATTTATATTTTTGTTTTCTTTACATTAAAAAAACCAGCCTTTTAAAATTCCATGTTCATTTATGTTAAATTTTAGGCATGAGGAGGGCACTGGCAGGAAGAGCTTTTCACCTCTCAACCGAAACTCCAGTGGCTTTAACATTGCAACTCCCCTAGGTTTTCCCCTGGTTGAAGAAAGGATGAAGAAAACTCTGCATTGCTGTTTTCATCCTGGCAATAATACAAGGTTTTCCTTAAATTTTGCAGATGGCTGCCCAATTTACTGGGTCACTTACTTGCTACCGTATCATCAATTCAGGTGGCATAACTACACAGAAAAGGAAGGGTGTGCACTGTTAAAATCTTTTATTGAACACCTTTTGAAACGTAGTTCATATTGTTCACTTAATACTTGTTTTGTTTCACACGAGCTGCTCAGCAATGACAGGCTATCTCATGCCTAGCTGTCTGTCGCTGTTAATGAGGTAGAGCCCCTTTTCCTCATGGATCCTGGTGTCCTTGGAGACGTGCATGGTGGAAGCCTGATAACATAGTGGCATCTGCCTCTACGTGTGAAGCTTGGAAGTCATCGCTTTCATGGGAATGTCCCTCTGTGAGGAAGCAGGATCTGGAGCACAGTGTGGTTTCTGGAATATCCCTGCATCTGCTGCTTGGTTACACTGGGTTGAAAGGGGAGAAATAGAAAACAGATTAATCTATGTAATAAGACTCAAGCCTTTTATTAGTTGCCTTTAAACCAGGCACAGTTCAGGCGCAAGTAGCCTGAACTTTAGATGTAAATCCTTTTTTATACATTTTTATGCCTGAGTTAGCTGGAAAGCACACGTTTTTTGTAAACATGCAGGCCAGGGTACAGAAGCAGGCTTCATTCTGTTCTCATCTGCTGACACTGCTGATGCACTAAGTCCTCCTGTGACTGATGTGCTTCTGTAGAAATGGCTTCCCTCTCAGCACAAAAAGTGATCTTGAACTTATATGGGCCATTAAAACAGTGAGACTTTGCTGTGGAAACACTACTTTTGGACTAATTGAGTGGTCAAGATACATTTTGTATGTAACACACAAAATGCTTTGAACATGGGACTGGGTTGTTGACCCTTAAAAATCCTTAGCAGGTACCAAGACACACCTCTTCCATTCTGCTCTGTAAGGAGAAACAAAATGCGTATGTGAAGGGTAATAAGCAGGCTTGGAGCCTCGCTCTGGAAGTTACATGCCAAGAGTGGGACAAGTCCCAGGCACCCAGGCAGCTGGCACACTGGGTCAGCACTGCATCCCCCATTGCTGCCTTCCAAACTATCATGGGAATTAGGCAGAAAGGCCACCTTAGACTGGTTTGGGCATGGAAAAATTAGAAACACAACCACCAGCCTACAGTGCCAACAGTGCTCACATTGCCCTGAGAGGTTCAATGAATGGAGTCAGAGATGCTGTGGGTGGGTAGGAGGCAGATAAAGACAGAGTTTGTATCCTTTGTCCCTCTTTCTCCTTATGGCCTTTGCTGCACCTGACAGATTAGAGTTATAAAAGGTTGTACCAGTGCTTAGCTGGACACAGCATTTTACATTGCACCTTGTTTCTGGATGAAGCGTTTACATAGTTGCTATATAGTCACTCCTGGTTAAACCTCACAAAACATTAACCTTATTAATATCTAATAGTTATATGCAAATTATAGTCAGCCAATTAGTTTTCTTTGCAGCTTCAGCAGTTTCCCAAGAGACTGATGCTTAAGTACCTTACTTTGTCTTTCTGACAAAGGTGAGGGTGTTAAGAGGAGGTTTGATTTGTTGTTTAGTTATCATTTCAGGTTTTTTAGGAATCACTTGAAAGATAAACAAATGAAGTGTGTTTACTTTCCTTTTATTTCTTACAAAAGACAATTGAAATGTTGATACTGAAGCAAGGATAAAGCTTGCTAGTGTAAGTAGGTGGTCTCACTTTATTGGCATACTTACACCCACACGTACAAGACATTTTGCTCTTTCTGTAACTTTGAATTAGCTGCAGTCTGTATTAATACATTGGGTTATTGTATGTGTAATTGCCTCCTACCTATTTAGATCCAGAAGTCAGCTACTTACTAATGACTAATGTAATTTTTAACTTTAGATTAAAACTCAGGCTTTTGCTCATTTGATGTTCAAGGTTATGATGGTCATTTTCTTCCTCATCAGCTTTGGAGCAGAGACAAAACATGATGGCATAGAACAAAGGTTGTAGCAAAGTTATACTGTGATCAAACAAAGCTAAAAGTTCACAGAATTGATCCTGAACTTGGATAGATGATGTAAAAAACCAAAAACCCAAGGAAGGTATCTGGTTTAAAGTACTTCTTCATGAAGAGGTGTCTGACACACACCACACTTAGATGTTTCAGTTTGCTGATGGTTTCTCAAATAATTGACACAGTGGAAAAGTTGACAACACTTTTTCAGTATTTCATTGCTGTTGACACCACAGACCTGGCCATAGTCTGTATGCAATTTGGTAAAACGCTGTTGAGTACTGCTGAGAGCAGCGAAAGACTCGTCTGTTCCAGCCAAATGTGTTGAGCTTAAAGTTCCTATAGTCATGACCAAGCTCAAGCAATGCTTTGAGGAATTGATTTTAAAACTGTGCACCAGCACTTTCCACCTTCATCCTCATAAAGGTACCTCTTTTCTTACCTTCATTTTCTTCCCACCCAAACTTCACTTTTTCTCTGCTGAGCACCTATGAACTGATCACAGAACTGACACATTTCAGCGCTGCCATACCCTCCTCCATTTTTATTTTAAGTCAGTAAGTGCATTGGTTAAGCAGGTGGTCCTTTTATTTGATGGTTTGTTTGGCTTTTAACCATTTCAAAAACGCAAGTAAAGCAATTCCTTTAAGGTGCAGAGATTTCTCTACAAACTCAAAAGTATTGTCCTCATTTATCACTTTTAACTGCTCAAAAAGTTGCGGCAAAATATCTCACTGTGGACAGGTTATGTGACCTGTCTTCCGAAAAAAGGCAGAACAACTCCTACATACTGTCAATCTATACAGGTGAAAGAACCATCACTGACAAACCTTGCTTCATAGGAGTAAGTAAATTAATGCCAGGACTGGGATAAATACAAATAATTTTTAAATGCTAAGCCATTTTGTGGCATTTTTTGATATTTCAAGTCATTATCAAGCTGGTAGTTTATGCCCTGTTATCACCTATAATTGCTCCCTTATCTTTAAGGCATGATGTTTCTTCCTAGGGTTATACTTGGACTTGCTCAAAATATTGTCAGTCCTGGTTCAAATTCAACTTGACATCCCAAATGCAATGAGGTTAGTGGTTTCATCGTAGCCTCAAGTGCACAGTAGTATGCTGAATAAACTCACACATATAATTCTGCTAAATTTGGACTGTAAGGGGGCCCTAGCACCGAGTTACTATGGAAACAGAAGTCTTCTTTTCTTTAGAAAGAAATTCCCCCTAGGTTTAGTAGTGTGAAAAGAATTCCCAATATTAGGGCTCTGCGATGTTTCCCTCCATTATCCTTCTGTGCCCACACTTTCTTAATAAGAGTTTAAAGATTACTTTTTTGGCTTGTCCACTTAATATTCAATTTGATCACTGAGTTTTCATGATATTTTATCTGAAGGAATAAGCAGTGTTCTTCCCCCAAAGCTGTTTGGATAGCTCTATGTATGAGTGCTGATGATTTAGAGAGGCCTATGCACAGTCTCAGTGCTGAGCAGAGCAGACTGTTTGCTCTTTGTAGGTTATGTAGACATAGGAGGAATCTCTTTCTAGCAGGCTATCACATGGAGGCTAAAATCTTGGCTATGCTCATGACATTTGCCATTTCACCCAGGTCTTGGGCTGAAAGATTTTATGATAGAATGCAGATAAAAAATTTACAAAATGGGAAATCGGAGTGCTTGGACAGGATGACAGTGAACACAAAAGCATGTTTTATACAAATTGGGCAGAGACAGTGCTTTTTCCTGAGACTATACAAGAAATACCTTTTAGGAAGCAGGTTTAGGAGGGACTGTGGGAAACACACAGAAGAGGGCTAAGCTAAGCCTGAATGAAAAGTGTCATGGTACATTGAGGTAGAAGGAAGCAAAAGAGGCTCTGTGTAGAGGACAAAACTGTAAGAGCACACAGAGAAAGGAATTAGCAGTCTCTTGAAAGAGCTTTGAAGCTTTATTTAATGTGAGAAATAGAAGTACAGGGAAATGTAATTATGTTTGTAAATGCACAGTTCATCAATAGACACACTGGCCAGTCCTTTTTAAACCATTAGTCAGTTAAGCATAACTTTATATTCAAGTATATATCCATTAAAATTTTTCATGGTCTTTCAAGTTTATCTCCTCTCCTGTAAAGATCACTAAAGGGCTATATGTTTTTAAAAAGCTATTTTAAGTAGTGAAAAAATGCAGATGAGAAGTATTGAAACTCTTCAAACAGTCTAACTAGTCTTCAACAACAATCTGTTACTCTTGTCTTGAAAATCCAGGTTTGTAAGGCCATAAAAAGAAAAAGGAATTGAGATAATTATGGACTTACACTCCATGAACAAGTTCCATTTATTCCAGTAAATACAAAGCAGACTTAGTCTCCCTTTATAATACTTACATAAGTGATATGTGGCACAGAGCAAGAGTGCATCCTTGGAGGAACATTAGCATACATACTTTGTAATGTGGGGAGTATAGACAATCTTCTATTTCCATATAATATGGGACTATAGGGCCTTTGGCCAGGTTTTGTGTGTTGTTGAGAGTGTTTGCAATGCCCAGAGGTCTCTGGAGGACACTTGTCCTTGCAGAATGCCTTGAGGACAGAAAGCAGGTAGAAGTAATTTTACCTCCAGCAATGGAAGTTGCCTTGTGAGTAGATGCCTGGTTGCAGCAGGTCTGTTCTGAGGCATGAAAGAAGGTTAGTGCAAGGTCCTCTTCTCGTGTTCCTCCTCAAATATAGTGTAAAATACTAGCAGTAAGTACCACCATAAGCCCTTCTAACTTCTTAATGCTTGTCCAAGACTGAATTCCTAAGCATAAAATGTACACACCAGTGTCCTCTGTGCCATGGGGAAACATCAGGCATCAGAGGATGGGAATTCGAGCCTTATACAGAGGATTTCAATTACTTAACCAAATACTGTGTCCATGTGAGCCCTCAATCCTTACCCTCTCTGAGACTTTGCCTGTTATTAGATTCCACAACTAAAGTTTGATTATTGCAAACCCTTCCGACTTTGGCAAAGAAATGTATTGTGAAACATCTCTTCCATCCTGCCCCAGAACTTGTTACAGAGTCAAATCAATCAAGCAGAGCTGTTTGGAGAGATTTTCAAAGGTGCAAATGGTACGTAGGTCTTGATTTCTGGTTTACTAATGCTGGTGAAAGACACCTTCTTGTTGTTTGTGCTGTTGGTTTTATAACAGCAACAAGGTCTAGGACTTTGCGGGTTTTCTGACTCCACTTTTGAAATAGTTTCAAACAATGTTTGGAGAGCACAAATCTACAAAGTGACATGTAGACAGTTATTGTTCCCTGGCAGTGTCTCTATCACTCCTCTTATTGATCAAAGCAAGAGAGCTCTGTATTAGGAAGGCTGTACCATAACACTGAAGAAAATTATAGATATAAGAAATTTAATTATTGTGAAAAATGAACATTGTTGTGCTTAAATGATACATTACAGGTCACAGGCAGTCTCTGTCTATGGCAGCTCTTAGTGTTATTTTGGAAAAAGAGCAGAAGTATGTTACAGGTTTCCATGTTACCAATTTATCAGACAGTTACAAGGGAATACATCTTCAATAAACTGTTTATATCTCTTTTCAATTTACCATTCTGGAAATACTGTCAGAATCCTCCTAATTGAGGTTTTATTAACCAGAATCTGAAAAAAACTTTCATAGATCTGTGAGTAGGTTTTTTTAGCAATTACACTACTATGGCTGTTTAAAACACCATGTATACTAAATTGGCTTTTGAAATTAATTTCAGGGATATTCACTTCCAATAAGTGCATAATTTAATTTTGATTCAAAAGAGTGTTGATGTCACCAGGAAGTAAGCAACAGAAGGTTATAACTTAGTTCTTTTGTCCTGCATGAAACTTATCAAAGCAGTTAGAAGGAACCAGTTATGCGTTCACACATTTCAACACACAGTGATTTGCAAACCTTCAAGTGACACTGTTGAAGTAGTAGTAATCCAAGTACTTTGTTCCCTATGAATCCATTCTAATATATTTTTAGAAAATCTTTGGTCTTTTGAAAAATCAGAGTTTAGTCCTAGAAGCTTTTGTGGGACAAAAAACCTTACGAAAGGGTATAGATACACTGTCGAGCAGTAATAGTGTGCAAATAAGGAATACTCTCAGGCAGAAATCACTTAGGGGTTGGCTAAAAACTTAATTCAGAATCCATTTCTGTGTTTCCTACTGAGTATTTTCTGCTAGGTGCTAGAACAGCATTGTTATTTCAGCAATATACACTTCTGTCTGCGATCAGTTGTTAGGTTGGGCAGACACGCAAAAGTGACTATCCCTATAAAAAACATTTAAGTCACAGCACTTAGGTCAGACAGTGACCACTAGAACAACTAGTCAGGCTCCTTGAAGACCTATAAAAACATTTCTGACTTTGTTGCAGCCAGATAATGAGTAATTTGCTCGTGGTCGTAAAAGGTCTGTGGCAAAGAAGAAAAAGAACCAAACGCCTGAGGATTATTTGGATTAATTCCTGAACCCAGTCCAGTGCCTTCACCACATAATCATTCTTCTTGTTTCCACTAAGTATGATTTACACGTATTTTCTGTTTATTTGGCAGCAGTTCTTGGTACTTTGTAAATATCAGGCTTTGGACTAAGCATCCTGAAATCAAGTATAATGTGCTTAAAAAACTTCAACATAGTGAAGTGATTGGTAATATGTCACAGTGTGGGCCTAATTCCCCACCATATTGTGCCAGCTGAACAAGCACATCTGGAAGCTTTGGAAGAGGTTGGACTTCCACAGAAATTGGCCGTGAGGAAGTGTCAGAGTCCAGAGGAAAGTTCAAGCTCTTACTCTAAACTCTCATGACCTGCTGTTGCTCTGTTCTTTAGCTAATTCAATTCCACACTGTATAGGATTAAAAAAGGAAGACACACCTGGAGACTATTCCTGAATTTCTCAGCTCTCACTCTCCCCTTGTTCTTCTCCTCTGATGCTTAAACCAAGTTGTCATTCAGCGCTTTACTGCTCATATTGCCATAGCACCCAGGGAGCCTGACACATGAATCAGAAGAGCACAGTACAAGCACGGATCAGAAGCCTGTCTTGCTTCCGAAGACCTTACAATTGAGGTGAAAAGCCTGGGAAAACAAAGGGATACAAGTGGGTAGAGGGGGAACAAAATGAAACACAATGCTGGTGTTGGTTAGGCAGTAGAACCAACATACAAGGAATTTTTTTTTTTAATTAAATTTTTTTTTTTTCATTTTATTTTAATACACAGTGGGAAAGCAAATTGTTTTAGAGAGTTTAACAAAGAAAAGTGAGTTAGTTTGCAGGTGTCAAAGAAACTTTGTCTCCAGCATTAGATGCAGTGTGAGAAAAGGCACAAAAGGATTATCTGAATATTTAGCATAGGCCACTCAGAAGGAGAATCTCCCTCTGTCACTGAATTGGAGATAATGACCGAGGACAGCACGCAGAGAGCGTTGACAGCGAAGACAAACCTCTATTAGATGCAACAGAGAAGTGAAAGCCCATGCTGGGAGCATGGAGAGAAGGATGATATGGTCAAATTGATGAGCTGGAAAATGATCTTATGACAACATCTGGAATGTATCTGAACAGGCCCAGTTACATGGCCAAAGAGAAGATAGTATTTAAAGAGATGATGAGTTTGGAAAAATGATTATCAGTATTGATGGCTATACAGACTTTACCTTTGAGACATTGCACACAGAGAATTTACCAAGACAAGGGCAGGGAAGGAAAAGAGATTTAAGAGAGAATGTAGTTCTCCTAAGTCAATCAAAAAATCAGTAGCATATTCCAGAGCAGGATTCAGAAATGCTGAATTCCAGCACAGAGCTCTGCTTGCTGGATCATCCACTGCTTAGGAAACAGCTTATTTTTGTAGCTCTGTGAACTTAGTGTGAACTTTGCATGGTTTTACAATACCATAATTTGCAGAGCACCAGACTGAGAGCAGATGAGTCACATTGTTTAGGCAGAGAAGGATGTGCTACAGAGCCACTTCTGTAGCACAGAAAATCTCCTTTCCCTGAGGACAAAATCCTGTCTCCTCCCACAAAACAACTAGCACGTTTCAGAACTCCACATCAGCTGGCAAATACATCGCTTATTTTGGCATTTAATTTCAGCATGACTGCTTAAAGATAATAGAAAGCATTAAAGCTGTCAATATTTTTGAGTGACAAAGACAGAACTGAAACTGTTACTCTCTTTTTCCCTTTCAAGTGACAAACAATTTGTTTTATGTGTTGAGTATAAGTCACTGCACTGCAATGAGAAACCTGTCCAGTTTGCTTTAGCCATATGCCCATGCAGACACAGGCTGTGTCTCTCAGCGTGTTTATGCAGCAACAGGAGGCCCTAATCCTCAAACAAGATTCTTCTACACTCATTATTTTGAGTGGTATTTTGAAAAATAATAGGAGAGGATGACATATTTAAGAGACCCTTTAAGCTACAGTGGAGTAGAGGACAGTGATTTGAGCTGGTGCATTCTTTCATCTGTTTCCCTTGCTTCCCTACAGCATTCTCCTCTTAAAGAGAAGCAGGAATTTTTGAAGGAATTCATCTTCGAAAAGTTTGTCTTTCTGTGTGCAGGAGGAGGTCAGGCTCAAGAGCAAAGCTGGTGGTTCTGTGTGCAGTTTCACTCCATCCTTTATGTCTGGTCATCTTTTACCCTCCACATCACGCACTGCCCACATCTTCCCATCTTCAAACCACACGTGGTTTGAACTATCAACCAGAACAGATCTGTCATCATCAGAAACCCAGTCACTGTGCTCAGCATCTTTACAGAGGATCTGCTGCTGCTGTAAAGCATATGAAACAGCTTCAGTGCTGCAAATTCAAGTTCAGAAGAAGGGAAAAAACCCAGTGTTTCCTTTTTGGGGTAGGGCAAATTGTGGTTAAAGAGCTGTATTTTAAGGACAGAGGTCAAGGAGAAACACTAAATAATGCACTCCAAAAAATACATCTCTAAATGAAAACAGTTATCTTTCTCCCCACCTCTGTTTGCACCATTTCAACTAGTTTTCCAACATGAAGATGGTCAGGAAAGGACTAAGCCTAAGCATGAACAGTAGCCAATTTGTGTCACTTGGCTTTCAGGATCAGCGTCTGCCTTGCTTTAATTTTTCATCACGGACATAAACACAGTATCCATATCATTCTTTAGATAAGTCCATCCTGTTATGTTTGATTTCTTGCTCCCAGACCAGGAGAAATGTTAATTCTGCTTTTATAGTTAGAAATCTAATTTCCAGACTAAATGATTCATAGTCAGATTATATTCTGTCTTTTCTCCAACTTTTATTTTTTCTGCATCTCTCCAGTTGGAAACTCTGTTGTTTGAAAAGATTAAAAACACTGTATTCAGTCTTTTTTCTGAGGTCTTGTCAGTGGCATTCGTACTTCTCCCAAAAATCTGCTGTGCTCAGTGTTTTGTAGAACTATGATCACCTTCTCACAAGACTTCATGTTTTCCCCTCCTCCCTCATTTTAATCAACCATCCAGTGACTTACAGAAGCCATTCTTTTTATTAGTGCCTAAAATCCTGTTTTCCTTTCAAAGAGACTTTTTAAAAAATTGTATTTTTGTAATGAAAATTCAATTAGAATTCTGATTCACGTTTTAAAGTATAATGTTGATGTTGACAGCAGTATATGGATCAAGTAGCATTGCTGAAGCAGCAAACTGGTGTGTGAAAGACAAGGAAAAACCTGGGAGGATCACCGATTTGTAAAAAAAAAAAAAAAAAAGAGGGAAAAATTCAGATTACTGAAGTGTAGAAAAAACAGCAAAACCCAGTTAATTTCCTTCTGGTCCTTGCTAGTCTATACATTCCTAAGCTGTTCTTAAGAAAGGAGGAACGTGTTGCCAAAACACTGGAATAAAATAATTTAAACTTCTTTTAGAAATCTGTTGCAAATTCATAACAGCACTTTGCCTTTCCAAGAGCAATGCATACACTGACTATCAGCGTGTTCCTCAGATGGCTGAAGTCACTTCTCAAAACATGTGATTTGCATTGCTATGACCTCTCACTGCGTCCTATTACTGTCTTATCTACTCTATCCTTCTGCCAGCAAAGGATTGATGAGGGCTTATGTAGCTTTGCATCTTTTGAGTGATATATCCCAGGAACCTAAGGAGCATCAGGATAACTTTGGGGCAGGATGATTATTATTAATTCCCAAGGTCAGGTCTTGGAGGATTAAGTGCTGAACAGTCCTGGAAGGGCAGATCAGTGGAGCAACAAAACAGGAACAGTAATTCATAGACGCAGAATCATGGCATGGTTTGCCAGTGAATGGGAACAGTTGTAGACACAAACACATTAGGAAGAACATGAAGTTGACAAAAAGTCTATTAACAATTGTAGCCATTTCTGTTCATCCAAGTTTCTCAAGAGTGATTTTATTTTTTTGTGAAAAGCAGGGAATGCACACCAAACATCTGCTTAGCAGCAAAAAGTAGGAAGCAACATACAGGACTAAGAAAAAGCAGAGGTCTATATGGGAGAACAATTGGTTGACAAGTTGGACTCAAAGAATTATAGTAAATGGGGTTACATCAGGCTGGTGGCCAGCCAGCACTGGGATTCCACAGGGCTCAATTTTACAGGTAGTGCTCTTTAACATTTCCATAAATTTCTGGACACAGGAATCAAATGCACATTAAGTTTGCAAATGACATGAAATTGGGAGGAGCTTTGGACTCCCCTGAAGGTAAAGGCCTTACAGAGAAATCTGGATATACTTAAGAGTGGGGCAGTTCCCAACAATATGAATTTTAACAAGAGCAAGTGCCAAATTCTCCACCTGGGACTGGGTAATCCTGTTTATACGTACGCACTGGGGGGTGAGAGGCTGGAAAGCAGGCTTGCAGAAGGAGATCTGGGGGTTTGGGTTGATGATAAGTAGAATATGCATCAGAAGTGTGGACTGGCAGCCAAAAGAGCCAACTGCATCTTGGGGTGCATCAAGCACAGTGTAGCTGGCCAGCCGAGGGAGGGGATTGTCCCACTCTACACTGCTCTGGTGTGGCCCCACCTCAAGTACTGTGTGGAGTTTTGGGTGCCCCAGTATAAGAAGGACATCAAACTATTAGAGAAACCAATTATTAGAGTGTGTCCAGGGGAGGGCAACCAAGATGGTGAAAGGTCTCGAGGGCAAGACTTATGAGGAGCAGCTGAGGTCACTTGGTTTGTTCAGCTTGGAGAAGAGAAGGCTGAGGGGAGACCTCATCACAGTCTCCAACTTCCTCAAGGCAGGAAGTAGAGAGGAAGGATCTCTTGCTGATCTTCTGTCTCTGGTGACCAGCAATAGGACAGGAGGAAATGCAATGAACCATGTCAGGGGAAGTTCAGACTGGACACTAGGAAAAGATTCTTCACTGAGAGGGTGTTCAGTCACCGGAACATGCTCCCAGGGAAATGGTCATGACACCAAGCCTGTCAGAGTTCAAAGAACATCTTGGATGATGCTCTTTTGTCATAAGATTTAGTTTTAGGTAGTCATGTGAGGGAGAGGGAGTTGGACTCGATGACCTGATCCTTACAGGTCCCCTCCAACTTGAGATATTCTATGATTCTACATAGGACAGGAGAGTGACTACACAAAATTACAGCATCTAAAATGGTTTTTAACAGAAATATTGTAAGAATAGATCAAGTTGTCTTTGTATGATGATAACCATGCTGTTCACAAAAAAATACGTACTGTTTCCTTCTCAATACCATCATGTTGTCATAAAAACACACATCAAGAGAGAGGTAGCCCTGACCTTAGTTTATAACAATAATCACTATAACTTCGTTCATGTTCCTGTGGTACCTGATGGTTTTGTACAGCTTTTGGTACACAGATACATTATAGGACACAGACGATGATCAGTGGCCCAATGCATAGGGTTTAGGACAAGTGATGAGTTTAGCAGGTGCTGCTTGCTTGTGGTTTGGTCTTGGCCAAGTTACTTGGTTTCTTGGTACTTATCTTCCTCACCTCTAAAACTGAAATGTCAGCAGCTCCCAAGCTTCCACAGCATTATGAGGATCAGAATATTCACACACTATAGCGGAGAGAGCAAAATGGTTACGTTACGTGGGTGTGATACCAGTGGCAGTTTGGCTTTGTTATTACTGCTGTACAGCTAATAAAACCTGCCAGATTCTTCAATGTTGTTGGTTTGGTTTCTGGTTGGGTGTGGTTTTTTTTTGTTTGGTTGGTTGGTTTTGGTTTGGTTTTTTATAATTAACCATTTAATAGTTGAGATATCCAGTCACTGACCTTTTATTGATGAGTTAAAGCAATTCTCTAGCTTTAAGCTCGAGGAACTAACCATGAAATTGTATTTCCTGGCTTAGTCTTCAAAACTGACAGGTGGGGGAAAGCAGTACTTATTTCTTTGTCTTTAAACTGTGAATGTCTAGGAAAAAAAATTGCTAAGAGTTGGGAAAATTAGGATCCTCCAATGCCAGGTTGTTTCAAACTATGGCTACATTTTAATATTACATTGCAACACTGGTATAAAATGCAGTACCAGATATTACCAAATAGAGATTTACCAGTGGAACTAAAATGTAAAAAAAGTTATTTGTTGTTAATAATGCTACTACTTTGAGGCAAAAGATATGTGGAATAGAAGTCAGATAATAAATGTCAGAATGACTGCAAAGTGGTACTTATTACAGTTCACTGACTACTTCAAATTATTTTGTTTTCAATATTTCTCAAACCCAGTTGTTTTTTTAAATGAGAGAAAGCGTTTAACCAAGGATATTCAATGAATTCTCTGCATGATAAAATCAGGACACGTCAATATTTGAATTTTGAACATGGCAGTGTGTGTTATAATTTGGTTTCATAAGCTGGATCTTATCTATTAAAATAAACACATTAATAAAATGTGGCAAGAAGGATATGAATATATGAATATAAAGCCATGATAGACATTTTTCCATTGCAAGCTGTTTATTTCGGGAGATCAAGTCTTCAAGAAGATTAAACAATACTGAAGAGATGATTAAGCCAAAAAACTAATAGGCACAGTCTTAAGAAGATGCTGATACGATAGAGGAATATTAGCAATGCTGCACTCTAGCACACAGAGCCAGACTGACCTCCGTCCTTGTGTGGGTGTGTGGTACACACAGCGGTGACATCGCAGGGACCCTCCTCTTGGGGCTCACATCCATGTCCGAAGCATGCTCCATGAGGGTAGCGGGGGGTGACTGTTGCATCACTATAGGATGGGCAAGAAGGGAGCTTGTGGCTCACCAGGCTATTGCCCTTTCCAGGGCTCTTGTCACAGCTGCTGCACGGCTATGCCACCCATGGTGTAGGATTGTGATGAAATCCCTCATCCTGGTCCCTGGGAAAGAGCAGCTACTGGGAGTGGAGATCATTCCAAGGGGTTCTGCAGAGCCTGCTCTTGTCCTGTACATAAGCCTGGTCTTTGCACATAAGGGGTCATATTCGCCAGGCGTGGCACTGATAATATTTTACCTTTTGTGTTCGGCTCTCCCTTGGAAGCACAATATTTTTATTTATTTGTGAAGATTTACAACAGTGTGTCTTCATGCCTATCAGCCAGTGCACCAGGAGCACTTGGCAGTGAGTTTGTTGCTCGGTATATCAGAGGATTTCTTTCCTCATTCAGCCAGTGCCAGAGAGAGCGCTAATGTTTGTCACTTTTTTTTTCAGCAGTTCATTGTAAAATTAACGACTCAACCTGAAAAATTCAATGCAGATACAAAGATGTACCTACTGCTTTTTATTATAAGCTAGGTGGAAAAAACAGCAAAAGAACCTATTTGCTATAATTAAATGTGTTTACTTTGCCCATTGGGAGTTCTTTATGTATTGTTGCCTTCACTGTACTTAGTTTGCAGTCCTGATCACAAGCAATCAAAATCGTACATTTACCCTCAGAATCAAAGCAAGAGACTTTTGAAACATTAGACTTTTAGATTATTACATTTGCATGCTACTTAGGAGTTGGTACGATGCTTTCATGACATATTTTTGAGCTTTTCTTTTTAATCAAAAACTCTAGAAAAGTTGTCCTTTGTTGGGTGATAGCCTAGATGCCTCCAAAAATTAGGCATTTCCAGGAGCTAGAGTTTTCACAAAAGCATCATATGTTACTAAGGCCATGTAGTATTACAGGTGTCAGAAACTACCATGCAGCTTTATATTGTCAGAGAGCTTGGGGGCCATCACTGCAAAACTGAGTCACTCCTGGGTCTATTTTAGCAATTCAGAGCCCTACAAACAGATCAGAAGATCAAAGCAGCTGGAACAGATGTCCCTAAATCCACACAATAAGTGTTTCAAGGATTTTACTTGGGACTAGGCTTTGGACTGAACATCTCCAGCACATACATGGTTTAAAGGCTGGCAGCCTTAGAGGATATGGATGGATAAGGAGAAGGAAGGAAGGGAAGTGGGTAGTGACACAGGCTAAAAAGGTCTCTGAGGTATACAGACAGTTCTTTTGCTTTTTCATTTTGAAAGACAAGATTTCAATCTGTGTGCTCAATAAATAAGTCAAAACCCCTTCTCTGTGAGAATCCAGTAACTCAGGGGACAGCTGCCTTTCCCTGGAACTTGCTCACCAACAGCATGTGACAGGTATAGGACTTTCCCATAATAATTTATGAGTACCATATGTTGGCCTGGTTATTTTGGTTATTGTGTTTACAGCATAAATATGTTGCATTACCCAACAGGGTGTTGTCCAGATACAAACCGCAAAAGAATGGGTTGAGATGGCCCTCAGCTACCCCTCCAGAACAATCCTCTGGGGGCTGCTGGTTGGGCTTGTTTGGTCTCTAGGGTGCCTTTAAAACTAAGATGTTCAGAAAGAGTTGATTCAGCAGACAAAGAAGGAGAAATAAGTGATGCAGTATTTTAAAGGATTGTTTTCTGGTGAAGGAAACACCCAGAATAACACAAGGGGTAGGCTTGGTAGGTGCCTGAAGAAGATAGTCTTGTCTAGGTCACCACTCATATAAATAACTTCTCATTTCACATAAAATAAATCACATCAGTATTGAAGTGGTGTATTGATCTGTTAATGGGTTTTAATTAACAGGCAAGCAGTAAATTCAGGATCTCTATCAGCAGTGTATGGATAAGCCACAATATTGGAGACTTAGGAAGTGTTAATATTCACCTAAAAATTCCAACACACCTTTCTAAAACCAGTTTAAAATGCTAAACATACATACACATACACACACACATTCACAGTCACACACATATCCCTACACAGAGCAACCATCTCGCTCTTCCTGGAGAGGGCATCTCCCTCCTCACTTACTCTGCAGTCGTGTTCCAGCTTCACAGCCAGCGGTGCTTCCCTGCCAACCCTGCCGATGAGAAAACCACACACATACCCCCCAAGTGTGGGTACTTGTTGCCCCTGAACTGTGAGACCATTCATCGGGCACAGGCTCTTCATGGTGCCCAGCAAGGAGGATGCTCTGTTGGACCTCAGAGAGAGGTGTTGTTGTTGATGGGACAATTTCTGACCATGTGAAATCCATTTTTTCTGCTGCCCTGCCCCCCTGACAAAGTGTCTCCCCACTGTCATGCTTCTTTTAAACCTCTTTTCAAGAATACTCCTTAGTTTCAAAACGTTTTGTAATTCCCTGGTTAGTCTTTAATCCAGCTGGTGGTTGTCTTCCTCCTTCACACGATCACTGTCAGGTAAACACCCGCTGAGGTTTTGGGTGCTCCTTTTACACAGACTGTTTATGAGCACCCACACACACACCACTGTGGGTGACACATGGTGATCTTACAGAAAGGCAGGAAACTCAGTCAGAGAGATATTTGTGTAAACTCACTGAAAAATATTTATTTTTTTATCTTTTTATAGCTTATTCATCCAGCTAAAAATGTAAGTATGCATACATATAAAATATTATAAATTATTTTATTATCATCACACATTACAAATATTTATGTATAGATACATATATATATATATAAACACACACAAAGGAGTCTGGCAAATATAAATTCCACTGGCTTCAAACTTTCAAAGGAGAAAAGTAAAATGAGAGAAACCAGTTGGATCAGGAGGGTGAAATAAGCTGATACAGACGTTATTAAAATCAAGTGAGAGTTTAAAAGGCCAAGACCTGAGGTGAGCATACTCAGAGATACTAGAAAGGAGGGTAGGGAGATAGATAATCTTAGAACCAGAGCATAACAAACCTTTCTAATGTATAACAGGATACCTGCATGAGGCTTGGTGCGCACCCATATGTGGAAGCAGTGGTCTGTTCAGGCCACAAAAGTTAAGGGAAAAGCAAAGGCAGAAACCTGGTAAGTAAATAAGTTGCTGAAGGCCACTTTGTGAAGTCAGTGGTAGAGCCACTCAGTCACAGTCACAGTGGAAGGGGTTGGAAGGGACCTCTAGAGCTCATCTAGTCCAACCCCCTGCCAGAGCAGGATCACCTGGAGTAGATCACACAGGAACAAGTCCAGGCGGCTTTTGAAAGTCTCCAGAGAAGGAGACTCCACCATCTCTCTGGGCAGCCTGTTCAGTGCTCTGTCACCTCATGGTGAAGAAGGGTTTCCTCATGGTCAGGTTGAACCTTCTGTTTTCCAGTTTATGGCCACTCACCTCCTGAGCTTTGGGCTTGCATCCTGCCTGCAGCTCTAAATATCTTTAGACAGCATGGGCAGTGAGGATTAGTAAAGTGGAGAACTGTAGGCAAGGAGGACAATGTAACCAACACTGATGTAGCTTGGCTACTGCAAAACTTACAGTAATGGAGAATATTGTGTCTCAAGGGAAAATTCTGCAGTGCAACTGTGTGAGTGATCATTACAGCTGTACTTCATTAGAAAGTTTGCCTGATTATTGCAATCACTCTGAGGATCTCTTGAATGGCCAAGGTGACTCTAGCATTTCTGATTTGTGGCTAAGAGGCAATTCTGAAGTTTCTAGAACAAACAGGAAGGAAATTATTTTTATTTTAGGACTGTGACTCAGCAATGGATCAGCAAAACTAAAAATGCATTGATTTTTCTAGTCATTAGTGAAGCAAGAGTTGGGGTGTCACTTAAAATTTTAATTTATGCTCTGGTCTTTTTCTCTTTTTCAGATACTTTTCTTACATTGGCATCTTATCACTGGCCAAAATAGCATGTAATACCAATATAAACATTATAGCAGGGAAGGTAGCATCCAAATTTCAAGATTGCAATAACTTGATTGTAAATTCTCTTTCCTTGTAAAAATCTATCTCTTCTTCCTCTAAATTTTATTTTATGCAGCCTTTAAGACTGGAGTAAAACAACTTACTGGGAGCTTATTAGCTTCTTTTAAACTCTTAAAGACTTTAATCTACATTATAGATTATACTTCTTGCCCAAGATAAACAAGCAAGCAAAGCATATCCAAACTGAGATATAGGATTTACATAATTAGAAAATACTTTTCTAGTTATCCAGTAATAAGATCATAAAAGTGGTATAAAAATAGAATTACCATTTAGATGAGAATGTTGCCTTTGTTCTGTTTTGTGAGTCAGTATTTCACAATGGAGGCCAAGGTGCATGAAGTGTGAAGTTTTTGGCTTGTCCAATTTTATGACCTCACTGTCTCAAGCCTCCCATGCTGTTTGGCATTACTTAGTAATGCAAGGATTGTACAGTATCAAGTTCTTTAGAATCAGCTTTCATTTCAGCTCTATCTTGTGTCATCATCATGTAGCAAGCCTCTTCTTTGAAAGACTGCCTTCCCTGAACTAAGCTAAGTGTCTTTTATCCCAAAATTCCCATAGTAGACATCAGGAGATCAGAAAGGGATGCAAACCTGCACACCTCAGAGCATCAGCTGATTTCTGTCTTTTACACAGGAAAGATGAGTAAAACTTTCTAATGGGCATCATTACCCACAAGCTGTCTTCAGCACAATATTTTTTTTACTGTCTTTGGTCTTGTTCATTGCTGAAAACATGACAGAGAAATTAGTAACAATAAAAATATTTTAATAGAAGACTTTCAAAGATTAATTATTTCTATAAGCTGAAATCTGCTGTTTGTAAGTTGCTCATCACAGTCTAGGGGCACTGTATATTAGGTGAAATATGTTTCTCATTTGGGGAACATAGGAAATATGACTGAACACTTTTCATTAAGTGTATTGAACTAGAATTTTATTGAAACCATGCTCCACTTTTAGGGCTTGGTGATAAAACAGTAGCTTATTAAGTTGATAATAACTCACAGGGAAAGTTTCCATAGCTTTAGTTTAGTTCCCAATTATTTTTTAGTTTTTAATTTTTCCATGGATGATACACGCTTTATTATTGCCAGGATCTTGTGAAAGCCATCCTTTAGTACTGCTGTGTCTCAAATATTTTCTTTCCTGAAGCTAGCATTAGGTGTTTTGCCTTTGTACATTGGATTTTTGGGAAATGTGAGTACTGAACTTATCTGTAAAGTTTTTTAATCATCCAGACTCTTTTAGTGATCAGTCGGATAATTATTCCATTATGTCATCCTACAGAAATTGTTTAAAGCTCTTTGTTGAAAACATGGACTTGGTTAGAGAGGCCGCAATTAACAATTGATTATTGCTTCTAAAGGAATCATTTGTGAGTCTATTTTACAGATGCTCTTGATATGATTAAGAATTACATGAATGATTCTTGAAATGTTCAATTTATTCTTCCCTATTAAATTATCTCCCTGTTGTTTTAATACTTACCACACTGTGTTGTAGTGGTAGGTAGATGTATTGCTCACAGCTGTGCTGGAGGCATGTTCTACAGCAACAAGGCTATCCCCAGTTCTTCATTAGAGGAATAATCGGGAAGGCATGGTTGGCAAAGTTGGATTTAGTGCTTTGTTTGGGCATTGCAAATACGGAAAATCTATATTTGTACATTACACCAGTCCTACCATTATCTGCAGGATGTATGATTTTTTTTCTCCAGGAAATAGGACAAGGGGTAACAGGTTTAAATTGAAAGTGGGGAGATTTAGATAGGACATCAGGAAGAAATTCTTCAGGGAGAGGATGGTGAGGCACTGGCACAGGTTGCCCAAAGAAGCTGTGGATGCGCCATCCCTGGAAGTGTCCAAGGCCAGGCTGGATGAGGCTTGGAGCAACCTGGTCTAGTGGAAGGTGTCCCTGCCCATGGCAGTGGGGTTGGAACTAGATGATCTTTAAGGTCCCTTCCAACCCAAACTCTTCTGTGATTCTATGATTCTATGAAATGAAAAAGAAATTAAGGTGAAGCCTTGCATCAGCCCTGCAGACCGGTTTCAGGTGGCATGATTCTGTTTTTCATCTAGTGAGCAGCCCCATTGTCCTTTTCCCAAGACTCACTAGTTTGATTGCTTTTGAATCTGCATTCAGCAGTCACAGCCGGACTGTTTTAGCACTCAGAATGAGACTTGGCAACTTTTGCACATTACCTCTCTGTGTCTAACATCCATGCTAAGCTCACGATTAGCATGGCATAGGCCATCTATGAAATTTTAAGTGCTAGTTGGCAGCAGGATGACCAAAAATTGGCTCATGGTTCTTATCTTTGACACACAGAATAACGAAGTGATTACAGAAAAACAGTGTTATATTTAGAGAAGGAAGGAGGGTTTATTTCTATGTCTGAAGCCTCAAAATCATAACAGCAGGTCTTATCCCAGTGGAAGAGCAGTCTCAGAACAGATGGACTACAGCAGTGCTCTGATCTGTGTTGGACAGTAAGTGGAACAGATTTCAAAGATGCAAAGACAAGACTGACTAAAAAGGTGTTTGAGCCATAAAGATAAAATGATAGTGTTGTTCACAAATGAAAATATCTTAAAATTAAGATATTTAGACTTTGTAACTACATAAAAACTTTACTGGTTCTATTCTACCTACCTTATCTTGTTCTTACAGAGACGTTTCCAAAGAGAAAAAAAAAAAAAAATTAAGCAACAGCATCTACATTTGTACAGAAAAAGCTATTTTTCCTATAATGGGAATGTGAGAAAAACTAAGTTTCAGAGTAACTGAAAAAAGCACAAGTGCTGTATCTTCCTCATCAGCATCAAAGCAATTCTTGTCCAGGGGATCATTGTGAATGACAAGAAAATTATGTGTATGATAAAATCCACCAGAAAAAGGCATTGTTATGTGATGAACTTATATCAAATCTGTCCCTGTCACACAGAGCCGAAGAGATTTATTTTTTCCTAGACTTTGGTCTTATGTTAGAAAAAATATATATTTTATAGTTAGTGCAACATTAATGCACTTCAGTGCTTTATATCTTGCTGAAAGATGTATGAAAGGGTGTGGGATGGGTATTATAGATTTCCTTGTGCATTCTGCACACTCTACACAGAAGAAACAATTCAAATGGAAATATCTGCTCTTCATTAATGACACTTAGGGCATGACTGCTATTTGAGGACAAATCCAAATACAGGCATGCAAATCCCTCTCAGTCCTTACATAGATAAGATCCTTTATTGATGAAGAATTTCAGTAGGGTTCTTACTGAATTCTTTTGGTTCCTAGGTCATTTCTTCCACATGCAAAGGTTACTGTTGACAAACTCGTGAGTGAATATCATAACAAACCTGAAGGGAATGATCTTAGTTTTCCAGCTGCGGGAGTGAACTACCCACCTGCGTGTCTGACAGATTAATGTGAATTTGTGCAAAGATGCACAAGTTTATGACAAGTATTGACTGGAAGATACAGCATTAGGGTGTTATCTTAAAAACATGAATGCCTTCACTTTACCGACTGCATGTGGTATGAGTCTCCTTTTACCTACATTCCAGTGTTGCATTTTGTCTGTGTCTGAATTTGCAAATGTTGCACCATTTTCTAAAACTATGAATAAGTTTTTAATGTGTGTGATCTAAAGCTTGATCTCTTTCATTAATTTTTCCATTTCTATACCACTTGTCCAGTTTAGGAAGAATTAGAGGAATCTGTTTATTCATACAGTAGATAAGATAATTCAACTGATTCACAAATATTTTAGTGGATATTAGGTCTGAGTATGACATGCAAATTTTTTTGTCAAAACCTATGCTTTGGTTTTCCTGAATATACAACAACCATTGGGTTCTTGTGAGATGGCTTGTTTGTCCGAAAAAAAGAGTTAGGATCTGCCTCCTGTACTTCATCTCTGCTTCCTCACCAGGTGATGGATTTGAAGGACCAAATGACAGTTTGAGCTGCAGCTTCTTGTCTAAGTCTCTATACCAGCCTTTTTTACTGTCCCTTGAACTCTGTCCTCTCGGTCTTCCACGTGGCTGTTTATTCCACCATTAATCATTTTACTGCCCAGCTAATGAAATTACCTGAAACTCAAGCTTATGTATCTCATGAATTTCTAAGTGCTGAAATCCCAGTTTTCTGCCTAATTGTTAGTGCCTCTGGCATCCCCCAGACAAGGTCTATAATTATCTTATGCATTTTTAATTGAAAAAAAAATCTGTACCCTGTGGAAATACAAAATTTTTAAAGACAAGTAACCTAAATCAAACAATATTAAATTAAATAAGACATATGTACTTTATTGCCAGTATTGTTTATGTTTAATGAAATAGAACACATTTCCTTAATTTATCTGAAGCCAACACAATCTCCTGTCTCTTGCACTGGAGTGTTGCAGAATTTAGGTCAAGTATATCAAGCAGTAAACAGGGGTTTGCAAATAATCATATGGAATAGCTCATGAGAAATAGCCCATGGTATTCACATTAGTCAATTAAGCTATTCTTTGTCTTCCACTGTTATGCAGTAGATCCCAAAGATCCCAGTAAACTACATGCTATGCAGAGGTGAAAGGAAAAGGACTCTATTCCAACAGTTTCAAAGATAAAATGTGGCCAAAACCAGCGGATAAATTGAGCAACATAACCAAGAGGTGCAAGACAGAATGTTTTCCAAGGAAAATACTTTTACATCATTGCTAACCTGGACTTGCTAGAATCTGACTAGCTCAAGTTATATACTTTCCTGTGTTAAAACTCATATCCATGCAGTGGGTTTTGAGGTCCCAGTTCCAAGGCTGATAGGGCCAGACACAAGCAGCACTGCATGCTGCTGTGTAGGTGGTCGTGGATCAGCTCCCATCCCACTGTTGGGTGGCTGTGTTTGCCAAGAAGCAGGATGCTGCAGCCGCTTGCAGCTGCAGAGCTCCTGGACCAGAGCTGGCTTGGATCAGGCATACCAGAGGGAGGTCAGATCTGCCTGCCCTTGTCTGTGTAAACATATCCTCTGATAGAATAAAAATGCAAACTAGCCATCTCTCATGTCTGATTGCTGTAAGTGCCACTAAAATCATCTTAACATTGTAGGCAAAATTGAACTTTATCTCCTCCTGGCTTAAGGACAAGAAGCTGAAATCTTGTCCTTCTGCCCCAGGGAGGCCAGTGGGACTGATACAGGGAGGGAAAAAGCTACAGTATCTGGAGTTTCCGCTCCTGCTCCCTGTTAGCCAGGTTAAGCAGCAGCCATGGATGGCCCAAATACTCTGTAGCTTTCATTTTACACCAGGGTATTTGCCAGCCTGGCCTTCTAGAGCTTTGGCATGGTCAAAGTAAGTAGTGGTTATTTGCTGTCTCTTGGCACTTTCCTGTCCTTCACAGATGCTTGGTTGGTCTGTTCCTGGAGCTGGCCCCAGTCAGTTTACTGTGAACAAGCCTGGTTGTGTGGGGTTTTCAAGGAAGAAGAAAAAAAGAGAAAAAAAAAAAAAAAAGGAGAAAAAAACCCATAGAATCATAGAATGGTTTGGGGTGGAAGGGACTTTAAACAAAAATTTACCCCCCTGCCATGGGCAGGGACACCTTCCACTAGACCACCCATCCAGCCTGACCTTGAGCACTTCCAGGGATGGGGCATCCACGGCTCCTCTGTGAAACATGTGCCAGTGCTTCAGCACCCTCTCCATGAAGAATTTCTTCCTGATATCTAATCTAAACCTCCCCACTTTCAATTTAAACCTGTTACCCCTTGTCCTGTCACTACAGACCCTTGTAAAAAGTCCCCCCCAGCTTCCCTGTAGGCCCCTTCAGGTACTGGAAGGCTGCAATAAGGTTTACCTGGAGCCTTCTCTTCTCCAGGCTGAACAAGCCCAATTCTCACAGCCTTTCATCATAGCAGAGGTGCTCCAGCCCTCTGAGCATCTTCGTGGCCTCCTCTGGACTTGCTCCAACTGGTCTATATCCTTCTGATGTTGAGGGCTCCACAGCTGTGTTGGGAACTCCAAAGCTGAATAACTGAGATCTTTCAACAGTTGTATTTACAACCTTGTAGATGTTTTCAACAAACCCCATAATCTCTCTTGGGTTTAAAAGGTTGATTGTCATTTGTTGCACAGTTGCTTAAACCCTCTAGTAACTGAAAAAAAAAGTGTCTGCCTAAGGTGTAAACTAGATATCATGCTAGAAGACTCCTCCAGGTCAAATAATGTAGTGTGAGGAGATTTATTCTGGTAGAAAACATTAGTCATTTGATCTGCTTCGACTAGTGGGAAGGTCTCCTACACTTTCCAACTCCTCTTAAAGGGAGGGCTTCTAGTACAATGAGATTTTATGACCCCTTTCTTTAACCCCTAAATTGGTAAGAAATGCAAAATACTCCTCTTGGTTTTGATCCCAGTTTAAACTTCTGTCCTGATTTTCAAAATAATTAATGACGAAGTCTTCAGTTATATGAAAGAGGAGATGCTGATAGATAAACCACCATGACAGCTACAGGTGTAGCTACACAGCTACACAGATTGGAAACAGTGGGCCACAGTGCATGTGAGCTATGCATAGAGGGTGCTGGGTTATGTGATCCAGTTGTGTGCAGCGTAACAGGGGCATGCAGGAAAACGCAGAGTCTGAACATTAGGGAATCCTCCAGAGCCTTTCTCTTTACAAGAAACCCTCCACTAGAAGAGCGACATGACATGGATTCTCTGTTTTAGCCAACAGCAAAAAGTAAGAAAATAATAAAATGCAAAATACCCAAATGTGAAAGCATGCCCTGAGCACATTTCTTCTCACTGAAATGGAGATGTGCCAGACATTCCATAAAATCCATCACTAATATTAAAACCATTATCAGCATTATGTGACAGGAGCTCTGATAGGATTTGATGTGTAGCAATATAAAATGTAAGATAGGTCATTATGGTTACAGCAAGTGGTGGTAATCTTTAATGGAGATGCAGAAATTACTGCTGGGGTTATAATGCCAAACTATATACTCAGAAAGGACAACTCATAGCCATTGCTCCCCCTGCTACTTTCGACCCTCTTCTCTCCTCTAGTTCTGCTTCATGCTGGGATTCACTGAAGGTCTTTTTTCCAAACTCCAGCTCTTTTAGAAAGACGCAACTAAACCTGAAGCGACCTTCCTTTGTCATCTGTGTTAACACATGGTGGCCTGCTGAAGTGTCTGCCAGGTCTTCCCCATGGTTGCACTTTATTATCCCCATGTAACTTCTAGGACAACAGAGAGTGTTTCAAAGCCAGCAGAGTCGTGCTCCATTTCCTAAGCATGGAGCATGGACTCCCTCTAGCCTCTGTCTTGTTTTCTGCAGCAGAAATACAATGATTCAGCTTCTCTGATTTTTCGGCTCTTGTTTGGTTGGTTTTCCAGCCTGCACCATGCTTACCCCCTTGCTAGCTTGAGGCAGCCTCCTGGGAGAAGTGGGTTTCCAGGTCAAAACACAGCTCTTACTGGCAATCGAAAGTGGAGGACTTCCTAGAGAAATGCCATCTTTCACAGCATTATGCTTTTTTTGGAGTTACTCCCTCAAGGCCTGGATCTGGCCAACTTGAGAGCACTCACCGTGGCACATTAGCAGGATGGGCAACCCAGCGTTTTGTCCTTTGTGAAGGCTGAAGGCATTACTCACAGCTGAGTATGTCTGAACAGCTGAGCCTTTTGGTTAGGAGAGATGTGCCACACTAGCTCAATTCTAAGCTCAATTAGCTTGTAAAAATACCAGAATGGCTCCCATGGCTGCCTGAGGGACAGAGGCTTTTGGCTTGGACAGAGTGCTGAGCAGCAGAAGCGAGTGAATTTGAATTTCTTGTCTCCCTGTATCGGAATAGGAAAGCAGGAAAAGGCAGGAGAGGTGTACAGCCCTTTCGGGGAGGAATTGTGCCCTAGGGCAAGCAATGACACGGTTTACCTCCCCAGCACCCCTAGACAATCCTGGTGCTCTGATGTGCGTTGTGATAAACTGTCATTTTTGCTCATGCAAGGATGGTGCTTGAGATAAGTGAAGCAGCAAGCTGCGAGCTCAGAACCAGGAGCGTCTCACAGCTACACCAAAACACGGACAATTCCCGGTGCCAGGTTCCATCCAAAGTGTGGCAGTGTCCATATAACTGAACACCCAGAAAAGGTCCCCTGGGACTCTGAGGAATACTCCTGGCTTTGCCGAGAAAAGCACTGTTTATGGACACTGCCTATCTGCAATCAGCTTTGGCATCCCAGATACATGCAGAGATAAAGCAAAAGGCAGATTTGAACATGGAGACGCGGTGCCCCGTGCCTGGGAGCTTCAGGATGAGCTATGAGGATGTCCAATTCACATCCTTATGGGTCTGCAGAGGGTCTCACCCCTTGGAGTAAACAAGAGAGATCCTTTCAGTGCTTGACACACATAACTAGGCCACTTTTTTAGTTACTGAAATTCAAACTGAGGCATTTAATTTTAGGACCTCAAGCTCAAACATTTTGTTCAAAATATCCAAACCCAGCTGCCAACTGTGGTTTTAAAACACTTATTTCATTTTTTTTTGCAGCAGCAGCTCTAAATGTGCAGGCATTTAGCTTTGAAACTGTTGTGTGAGCAAATTTAAAAATACAACCCTTGTCAGGTTGCTTATGCAACATCTGATGCCCATGTTGCTATGGTTAGGACATGCTTTGGGTGAAGGCTGTGGTAACCAGTCACATATGGTATTCTTGCAGAGCTGTGCACAAGAATTGCATGTTAAATTACAGATTCAAGCAAATATATCCTGGCTATACCAAGAACTGAATATGCAAGTGCTTGGACTGAATTGCCTTTATCCCAGGGTAAATTCCCAATTAGTTCATTAAAAATTTAACTGTGTAGCACTGGCTCCTGCTCCTACGGTTGGTGACAAAGGGCAAAGCTAAATGGCAAATGGTCTGTGCAAAAGCAAATGGAGGTTTCCTTGGTGGTGTGGAGATACCGTAACACAGCATGTACATTTTACAAGGTGTTAACAAAAAAAAGTCACTGTAGGCATCTTTATTTCTGGAGTTGTATAAAAATTAATGTTGTATCAAAGAAACTACATGGCTCAGAAAGAAAAGTAATATATTCACAGGACATAGGTATGTTATTTCTATGGGTATCATTTATTTTTCTTTGTTGTTTTCTTTGTTCTGTTCAAAAGTCTGATGGGCATAAAATTAAGTATGCGATTTCTGACTTTTTCCTAAAGAATGGGTGCTTAAACATTGTCTCACTTCAGTACCCTTTCCCCTAAGCAGTGCACATGCCCCAATTTATTTAAAAGAATGTGTTTTTCAAGAATTAAAAAACATTGAAATAAATAAACAATTTTTTTAAAAAACAGAATTATGGTTCACTTGTGAAAAATACTTTCCAAGAGGAAGCTAATAAATCATTGTCTTTCTGAATTAGCACTCTGCAACTAAGAAGGAAAAGTATTAATGCACTCTTTCTGAAAAAACTGCAGAAGGGCAAATATTGAACAACGATGCCATATATAATTAAAACTATGGGTTTAGTTACAAAGAACCCCATGGCAGCAATGGTTGGGAAACTCTGCTCTGTGTGAAACTCTTCGTACGATTAAATTCACATTAGTTTTTTAAAATGTCACTGGTAGTAATTCTGCATAATAATTTCAGAAACAGTGTAAAACGTGGCATAAAAGTTCACTGTGGAAATTTTATTCATACTGTGGGTATGAGACACGTGGCTCATTCCCATGTTAGAAACATGCCACAAACACAATCTTCTCTTACAAACCTTCCTTTTTTTCCAAATAAATGTAGCATTAGCTCTGCAAGAACCAAACACTCTAGAAAACAGTGTTTTAAAGTACAGAAAATAATTTACATATGTCCTGTAGCTCTGACTGTGATACTGCAACACCCAACTGGAACACACGAAGTTATGATGATTTTGCTCACCTTTGAACCCGGGTTGTGTAAACAGGTCTGCTCCTGCATAACCCTGTGTTTGTACAGAATGAACCACATGGTAATGGGCTGTGGGAGGAGAGTGTTCAGCTTAAACTTCAGTGTTGGTTTGGCCTCACCTTGAATACTGTGTGTGGTTCTGGGCCCCACCATTTACGAAGGATGTTTGGGTCCTTGAAGGCATCAAAGGGCAACAAAGCTGGTGACAGGGCTGGAAGGCATGTACTCTGAGGAGTGGCTAAGGACTCTGGGCTTGTCTAGTTTGGAGAGAAGGAGCATGAGGGGTGACCTCATTGCACCTACAGCTTCCTGAGAAGGGGATGTAGGGAAGGAGGTGCTGAGTTCTTCTCCCTGGGATCCACTGATAGGACACATGGGAATTGTTCAAAGCAGCACCAGGGAGGTTTAGACTGGACATTAGAAAGCATTTTTTTTACTAAGACAGTTGTTGTGCTGAAGAGGCTTCCTAGATAGGTGATTGATGCCCCAGGCTTGTCAGTGTTTGAGGCATTTGGACAATGCCTTTAGCAACATGCTTTAACTTGGTCACCCTGAAATGTCAGACAGTTGGACTAGGTGATTCTGTAGGTCCATTCCAACTTAAATTCTATTCTATTCTATTCACTGTAACAGAATTAAAAACAGAAATTCTTGCTCTGCTGAAAATAGAGTGGGGTTTCAAGAAAGCAGCTCAGGGTATGTAGCTAGATGGTTGTATCCCTGACTTAGGATGAGCTGTCACAAGTTGTGTATGTTCTTCAAGAGTAGCTGAGGTTTCCTCACCGCCCCCATCAGGAGCTGTGGCTGAGGGATAGATGCAGTATTGCAGTAGCCTAAGGTAGCTGCTACTGCAGCACACTTTCTGAGTGCAAAGACATCAGTTATGATGAAAGAAGCATGGTTGGAAAGGTCTTCAATCTAATGTCAAAGGTTTTGTGTAAAACAGCCTTCCCTACTATTCACTGTGCATGCTAATAAATTGCATGTGCTGTAATAGCAATCATAAAAAAATAAATAATGGTAGCAGCAAATTAGGAGGCAAATGAATGTACAGAGTTCACAGAGAATCAGCAAAAAAAAATATGAGCTATCTTGTTTTAATATATTGAGATTTGCTCTCTGTGTGATTGATAAAAACAGTATATGGAAATATTACTATGAATTTGCAAAATTTTATATTGCTATTTCATATTTCTTAAACTGCATCAAATACATTGACCTGTATTTTAAATTTATAGCAGGCCTGGAATTGAAACAGAAATTGGAAATATTCTCTGAGACCATGAACTTGTAACATAGAAGTGGAATTCTAATTTGCAAAAAAATGCCAAACAGAATTTTGCCAACCTTTGATGGCAGATTTTAGCTGGGAAGTCCTTTTGCATATCCTGTGCACCAAGAAGTGAAGCATTCTCATGGCATCATATTCCTAGTCCTATCAGTGTTCCTTGATATGAGATGAGCGGCTTTGATATACATGAGATCAAATCTTTGAGCACTGTAAAATTGGGAAGTTTAGTTATGAACATGTGAAATTTATGCAGCAGGGCTCACACGCACTTTGATGGTAGCGAAATAAAAATTATAACAAATGGACCTCCATCTGTAAGAGGAGATATTCTTTTGTTCCTATTAATGTACCGGGAGATATTTTGTTCTAGATGTGTATAAATTAACTGCTTATAGGTTCCTCCACTGGCTTGTGATCTAGATTCTGTATTTCCAAGTAAAAATATGGAATCTGTATGCAAAAGAAAATTTTTGTATGCAAACTTTAACTATTGTGTCAGGTACTTTTCTGTGAGTGAGGAAATCCACATGTCAAATGGGGATTCCTCTACTTCAGTCCAGTACTTCACTCCACAGCATCAGCTTATGGACAGACACTGTGGTCTGCGGTTGAGGCACGGTACTTTATGCAGCAAAAAGAAATGCACTTGCTGAGAGACAGTATTTATTAGCCTAGGTGGAGCGCGGCATTAATCTGTGCATAATGCAGCATTGTGCTTTGCAGACATTGTATATGTGTGTAGTGGCAAGAGATCTGAATTGAAAGTGGGGGTGTGCAGCAGAGAGGGGGCATCAGTCTGCCATTGAAATTATATTGGTGCCAAAAGGTGCAGAACAAGAGCTATACTGCAGGGGTAAGTGGGAGGAGGAGGTACCGTACAGCAGGCTGGGAACAATCAGTCTACAGATGAAACACTTGGTAATTAACAAACAGGCTGTAGAAAACTTAAGGAAATCTGTTTTTTCTTTCATCTGCCTTTTGATTTTTTAAATCAGATTAAACTGAAAATGTGCTTCGGCAAAGGCTTCATAAGGGATTGTCTGCAAATAGCTGGAAGAACATCCAGTTGCCCTTTAGTTCTTCTGATGATTATGTGGGCTGAATATCCAAAATTAGTAAGTCTAAAGTGTCATTGTTGTGCACAAAATACTCTGATCTATTTTATTTGATTATTACAAGCTTATTAAATTGCTTATTAAAAATTAAGCTGAGGTTTCAGAGTTTTCCCCCTGTTGTGTGTATTTTTTCCTTTTTCCAAGCTGACTATAATTTTATTTCTGGTTTCTTCAGCCCTCATTTTATTACAACTTTGACTATGAATATTTATAGCAGTTCCCAAAGATTAATCTTATTTGTGTGCTTTAAATGCCACTTTCAGGTATTATTAACAATGGGCCTTAGTATGACTGAACTCAATACCAAGCCAGGTTTACTTCACTAACCTTCTCCCAAACCTGGCTCTTTGCCCCTCATTTTTGCAGTAGATATGAACAGAAAGGAGTTGATTAGATCATACACTGTAGTCCTCATGTTGCAAGGTAAATTGATATGAAACTCTGTATGAGTTTACTAAACTTGAATGTTAGATCTACCCTCAGCCTAATTTTTTGAAGACAGGGCTACATGAAAACGTGGATTTAGTACACTGGGAGGAAAAAAAAAGTCTGTTTCATTATGCAAATACTAAAACTAGGCAATAGGAATGTGCTGGAGAGAACCCAGCTACAGGATATGCTGTCGATACACCAGTGCAGTTAAAGTGCTGAAAGTACAAAGAAGTGGGTAAGGGAGGTTTGGAAGATGAAAAGTGATAGCAGAAGAGAGGAATAAATAGGAAGGACACTGAAAAAGAACATAGTGAAGGTAATAAATGTAGCAAGGAGCAAAACAGCTCCTCCTCATAAACCCCCTATATCAGCATCCTGCATGTACAATAAACTGGAATTTCTCACTCCATTAAAAAGGCCATGTGCTCCCACCAGAGGCCATACAGAAAAGCTCCAGACAGCTTATTCCAGCAGCTCACACCAGCAGTTTACGAATGAGCAGCAGTGGGGAGCCCAAGCCCTGAGCTGGAGTGATGGTCCTTTGTATACACGGTCACACTGGGCATTTATTGTGGTGTGTCTCCCCTAAGAGATGACACCCATGTCACAGAGTTAGGTTTCTAAAGTAGGTTTCCTAACAAGTTTATAAACCACTGCTATTTGAACCTCTTGGCCCTTTATTCCTTAGATGTTAGCTGACTTCATTTAATATTTATTTTTTTTTATAGAAGGAAACTTGCTGGATACTTATTGCAGGAACACAGAATATTCTTTTTTTCCCCTTTAATCTTAATTTTGGAAATATCACCAAATGAAAGAGAAATATTTCAGAATATATCCAAATAAAGCATTATGTAACATGAGAGTGATTTATTGAAAAGAAACACAATGAATATTGCAGTGACTGAAATGAAAACTCGGGTGGTGGCTTATTTAGTGCATTTTTCAGGACCTTTAAAAGGTCTTATTTCAATGTATTGACTGCTTATTACCCACCCTCTTTCTTTTGTTCCATTTTGGATCCCAGGTTTTTGTGAAGAACAGTGTGAATAACTGACTTTCAATTTTGCTGGCCAATGAAAACAAAGTAAATGATGATTTAAGAGAAAGAAAATTGTTCATGTGAGCTGAAACATATCAAACCTCTTAAGTGTTGTTTTACATTTTAGTCTAGCAAGTAAAATACATATTTTTCAAAACAAAAGCCAGCAACCTTTATTCTGCAGTCTTTTAAAACAAATCTTTTATTTTTTCTAGAGTTCTTTAGATTTTCTTGGGACAAAGCTTGACCTAAAATTTGAATTCAAACTCTCATCTACCTCTGCATACAAATGTAAGATATGTAAACACACTGCAGGGTATCCGGAAGTAGCAGTCAAGTTACTCCCCAGGGTACGCAATTGAGGTACAATATTCCTTGGTAGCAATTCCCCAGTACTATATAGGGTACATAGACTCAATTTTTACTACTCACTTCCCACTTGGCAGAATTAATGATGCTCTACTTCTCTGTTTTGTCTTGTTTCTTTGACACTTACAGCTAGGGGAGGTGGAGATGAAAAGAAAGAAAAAAAAACCCAAACCCAACAATCCTAGAAATAGCCAAGTCAGGGGGATTCAGCCCCTGCCTGCCTCTCTCCTTGGCAAGGAAAATCATCCCACACAGAGCTTCACACTGTCAGCTTGCTTTCAGTTTCCAGCCTATCATGTCTAAAGTCCTACCTGCCATTTAGACATTTCCTTAATTTTTGCTATTTCAGTGTTTTGGAAATTTTGCTAAAGGTCTAAAGGCAACCGGGGGGGG
>NW_010250867.1:33555-37062 GCF_000690775.1 Eurypyga helias
GGTGGGTGGGGGGGGAAAGCAGATTATGGTAGTACTATTTGGGTTATACGAAATGGGATAATCACAGATGGAGCCAGTGTAAACAAATGCACATAATTCTTCTTTATTACTCAACATTATTTGTACCTGATACACCATCTTATGTATATTTGGTGAAAGAAGCTCATGTTTCCAAAGTTATCTCAACGTGGCTGTTTGTCTTCCCTTTTCAGCTATGTTCATTTTATGACTCACAGGCAGGAATCTTGTCTCTTTGGCCAAGTTATTAGTCATGTAAATGCTATTGGAGGTGCAAGAAATGTCAGTCCAAATTAAGAAACTTCTGAAAATCTAGCCAAAAGTACATCAACTCGTAGTCCAAAAATATTTAAATGAAGCCTCACTGACAGTTACCTCAGCCACCAGTGCCTTTTTATTCATGAAATCTCAGGAATTCCTATTTTGAAGATTGCTCTTTTCATGTTTTCTAGTCACTATTGCTTGAGGCAGGTTGCCTGACTCAACTATGAGTTGTTTGTGGTGTTAATATGGCTTCAGAAAATTTTCGTTCTTGTTAAAAGAACTCTGAGGTTTGGTGCTCTTTCTTCCAGTCTTATTATTTATCATTTACCCCAGTTTTTGCTGCTTTGTTTAGGTGGGGTTTTCTAGTTGAGCAGGTCTTTGGCAGTTTATTGATTTCCCTCAAAGTAGTCTATGCCACCTCTAAGTATAAAGAATAATTAGAATCATAGAATCATAGAATGGTTTGGGTTGGAAGGGACCTTAAGGACCATCTAGTTCCAACCCCCCTGCCATGGGCAGGGACACCTTCCCCTAAACGACGTTGCTCAAAGCCACATCCAGCCTGGCCTTGACGTCCCCCTCCAGCTTTTCTGTAGGCCCAGAAATACAACATCCATGTGTGATCATTACAACATCGTCATGCACATCCCTTCCTAAAACAATCAGAAGGTGTCCACCAGATGCTTGTATTGCATGGATGAACTCATCCAGTATGGAAATTCAGGACAGATAAAACTGCATACTACCACTTCTAACTGATGTTCTCTCCAGGGTGACAATTTCCCTGGCCTGTGCTGATGATAGTCCAGTGAGTTCAATGCTCTGCTGTCACAGACAACCATTCTGTGTAATCCTAACCTTTACCTAAGCCTTCTGTTCTCACAGGAGATATTCTTCTAGCTGGGAGTTGAGACACCATCATTATCAGCAGCTGCTACTTTGATAGGTGCTTTTAATTCCATTAGAAGATAAATCCTTTTTAAGAAACCAGTTTAATGATGGTTCAAAGGGGAACAATACATCTAGCAAAAATACCTCCTTACAAATGGCAGGGTGGATCCCCACCACTGTAGCTTTCTTACTGCTCTTGAAGAGGCTTCTGAGACTCACCTACCCACACCCACAAGGAGACATGGATAAAGGACCTCAGTGATGTGAAGGACAAGGAGGGATGTAGCGGGGGATGGAAAATAATTGTGGGTGGCCTAGTTGACTGACAGACAGAGACAGGAACAGGCAAGTAGTTAAAACTGCCAGGTGGGAAAAGATGAGGATTTGCCTGTCCCATGAAAAAAGGGTATGAAAAGAAGAAATATTTTTCCTTATTCAATGGGAGGAGAGTCTTACTCAGCATCAGGAAACAAATCTCAACAGGTAGCTAAAGGAGTTTGTTGTTTCTTGCTCTAACAGACCTTTGGGTGACAGATTGCCAGTAAAAAACAGAGCCCATTATCAAAAGCAAAAGTATAGGCTTTATATCTTTTACAAATATGTCCCCAACTTTGGGAAAAAAATGTAATTATTGAAAGGCTTTTCAGCATGCCATGCGTATTAGTAAAGCAACTGCGATATATTATGTTTTCTACAGGAAAAAAACCCAACCCTGTCAAATTCATCTGTAAAAAAACATAGATATCTCTTCTAGCTCTTTCTTGTGAGTTCACAGAAAAATTGTAGATAATTTTGAGTGTTATTATTTGTCTGAAAATACTGTACTTGATTATAATACAATTTGTATCAGTTTGAGTCAAATAATACCAGCAGAGTTATTCCAGATAATATTAGTGTGACAAAAAGTAGAAGCAGGTTCCATTTTCTAGCAGACACCTTCTACCAAAAGAGAGAGAACATGTGGGAGGAGGTTTCAGTCAGGATATTCCTTTCTAACTAGGTAATGCTTTTCTTTTTTATAAGTATTCAATGGGTTATATGGATGTATTTATTTTTATAAAGAACATTTTTTTAACTGAAATAAATTTCAGGAAGGCTCTGAATGTGATCTGCACACACAATCCCACTTGCTTTCAGTTAATAATGTCAAACAAAAAGGGAAATTGTGAAGAATTGAAACATTTTGTTTTGAGGCTGTCAATTTTACTGTGACTCACGGCTCCATATTTATTACCTTTACAAAACAAAGGAAATAAAGTAAGAGACTGGCAGTTATTGATTACAACCCAGTGCCAGAATCTAGGGCTGAAAAGTTTAGAAACCATTGCCCTGCTTATCTAATGAATTATTTCCTTCTTTCTACCTTTAAACTACATAATCCGTTGTAGTATGTGTCTTGTGCAAATTTTCTCATTATTTGACCTACTTACCAGGTAATCTTTAGGTAGGTGCAAAGAAAGGATGTCATGAAGCTGTATCCCAGCAGCCTGGGGACCTGTTGATGCTCTGCAGGCTTTTGCTTTCTGTGGGAAAGTTAAGCAATTGCCATCTAGTGGCAGATGAATTCAAGACGCTGAACTTTTTCGCAGCTGCTGCTCCATCTCTAGCATTTGAAAGCTGGTGTTGTGGAGGAGGAAAACTCAAAATATCTGCAGTGAACATCTGGATCAGAATATGAAAGGTGAACTGATCCAACTTCACCCATAAATAGGACATGGGATGCATGGAGACCCCAATTATATTCCATTTTCCTCCGTATGCAGTATTTCCCACTTTAACTTACTCTCCATTATTTTCATACATTGCAAGAGTTCAGCAAAAGCTACGCAGTTGTTGCACACTGCATTTTTCAGCTTGTTCCTTTTTCCAACTGCTCTGTCCCACTTCATCTCTGCAGGACAGCACCTGATCTGGCACATCATTAGTAATGCCACTGCTCACTCTAATAATACAGTTTCCATTTAGCAAATGCTTAGTTCTCCGCTTTCGAGGACTTTGGCTTCATTAGCAAAGAAAACAAACCCTGAGCTAATAGAGAAGCAGGATCCCTTCTGGGCTTGGCCGTTCCTTGATGTACTCCCTGCGGACAGTTGCCAGCAAACTCCCTTATGTCCAGTGAGGCAATGGAGCTCCCTGAATTAGTGAACCCACATTTCTCTGGTATAGAAATGGAGTGGCACAGGCCACTTTCACCAGGATGTCCTATTGTCTCTTTTCCTGCCCTCTCCCCTGGTGAAGCCCAACAAACCTCCTCTAGGTGTCCAGTCTTGTTCTTACTGAAGAGAGGAGGAGAAGAAGATCTGGTGGAAGAAAATTATGGTAATATATATAATA